>NC_048234.1:4740376-4786149 GCF_002007445.2 Ailuropoda melanoleuca
TACATATTATTATATATTCATATATGTAAATTTTATTATACTGCCGTTCAGCCTCACTAAGTAACAGCAGATTAAGACCACATTACTATTCTTGAATAAACCAAGGTCAGAATCTCTACATTGCTCATCCTGAGATCTCTTAAACCAATTACAAGCAAATAAACCTGTATTTTTCTTACCCTGAAAAGGGCAGAGACAGTCTGGAAAGAAGAACCCTTCTTCTTGGCAACTTTCTTCTTTCCGCTGTCAGCTGAAAGATAAAGATGGCGTGTGCTGTTATCAGATCCCCAGGGGTTTTTCAGCCCTGTGAACTGAGTGGCAGGAGAAAGCATGAATACGAGGCAGTCTGTGGAGTCTTACCATCTGCTGTCGCGAAGGTGGCGTAGAGGTGCGCCAGAAGCCTGTTGGAGGACTTCTGGTACAGCCCCACCACGGTCTCGTTCAGCGGGTCCTTGTTCTTCTCCAGCCAGCCCGAGACACTGTAGTCCACGGTGCCCGCGTAGTGGATCAGCGAGAAGTGCGCTTCGGCCCTGCCTTTGACCACCTTAGGCTTCTGGAAGTTGCTGGACTTGCCCAGGTGCTGATCATACAGCTTGTTCTTGAAGGAGGTGTCTGTGGCCTTGGGGAACATGCACTCCTCTTCCAGGATGGAGAAGATGCCCATGGGCTGGATGAAAGCAAAGAAAATGCATACAGGGTAAATATGAGCTGCAGGATGAGCCAGAGTTTATGAGAAGAGGTTACTGAATGGAGACCTTCTCGATGAGCTCGATGCAGGCGGCCAGGTCCATCCCGAAGTCAATGAACGTCCACTCGATGCCCTCCTTCTTGTACTCCTCCTGCTCCAGCACGAACATGTGGTGGTTGAAGAACTGTTGCAGCTTCTCGTTGGTGAAGTTGATGCACAGCTGCTCCAGGCTGTTATACTAATACCAAAACACAGTGTTCACACGCAAAGTCAGGCTTCCTTCAAAATCAAAGACCCATCAACCTTCCTCCTCTTTGCCTCAGGCTCTGCCAGCTCATTTATTCATTCAGATATGGGCACGTTCTTCAAGGTCTAGCACAGATCTCGTCTCTTCCTTGGAGACTTCTCTGAACTTCCAGCTAGAAGGTGTTTCTCTGTCTCCTGCGTCTCTGTGGTTGGGGACTCTCCTGTGCATCGACCACGGTCTGCCTTATTTTTAGTTACTCTTCCGTGTACCGTATATACCTTCCATTTTCCTCTATAAACTACAAACTCTTCTTTCATTCGCCGGCATGTCCTGTGTCTGGCAGACATAAAATATATGCTCTTAAGAATGGCCATATGCTTCTAACCCAGAACCGGCAGGGTATTTATGTAAAGATGGAATGATTGGCTTATCAGATTCTCTATATGCCTGGCTCTTCCTATGTCAGTGATTGTATTTGAGTTCTTTCTTTTATCCAATTAACAATGTCCTTTATAAAATGCCACTTGTGCCATGTCTTCTGCTCTCTTGAAATTATACAACCCCCCTCCCTGCAAGGTGCTTCTCTTCTGCCTGA
Organism: Ailuropoda melanoleuca; assembly: GCF_002007445.2. NCBI lineage: Eukaryota > Metazoa > Chordata > Mammalia > Carnivora > Ursidae > Ailuropoda > Ailuropoda melanoleuca. Next base: position 4,741,907 of record NC_048234.1, read on the forward strand.
TCTGCCCTACGATTTCCTACACGACGTGATGCTCTGACATGTTGCTCACCTTGACATCTTCCTATGGGATCATGATGACCAATCCCTCCCCACAAGAAAACACGGAACTAGGGAACCCAGACCTCAAAGATCTCAAATCCTGCGATGTCCAAAACACCGATGAAGTGTTGTCTTGGCAGCTTTGTATCCAGTTGTTGGTTGATGCGAGTGACCATCCACAGGAACAGCTTTTCATAAACTGATTTGGAAAGGGCATTCACGGCATGGTGAACCTGTTGGGGGAAAGATCACTGGAGTCAGAAGGCAGTGGCCATCGGGAGCCTGTGTCTCTTGCAGCCTCGAAGCAGTCGCTCACCTGATCCACGGTTTGACCTTTGGTGACGTACTCATTCCCGACTTTCACCCTGGGGAAGCACAAAGCTTTCAGGAGGTCTGACGAGTTCAGGCCCATCAGATAGGCCGTTTTGTCGGCCACTGCCAAGAGAAGAAAGACGATCACAAAGGGGTACCCCTGATATTTCATGCAGATATTTCAAAGCTTGGCGAAGCTTGTCTTGGCTGTTTTTACATCCCTTATCTTTAAACTGCTTGTACGTGGCCAGCGGAAGCTAAGTCACTCCGAGATCATGATAGGTTTTATGGGAAAGCAGGGCTGCGTTCCGGAAAGCCCTGGTCATGTCTCATTGCCTTTGAAACAGGCCCATCCCAGTGATTCAGCAAATGGGGCTGGTAATGCTGGGCATCGGAGCCTGGGAGAGGATTCATTGCTTTCAAAAGAGGCACCAAATGATCTCCACTGACCACCCACCCAGCTCTGGTGAATAGCCTGCTGTGGTTTTTTCGAACCTTCGGTGCCGTCGGGCTCGGCCTGCTCCTCCCGCTGCTTCTGCTTGAACTTCATGTTCCCATAATGCATCACGGCCCCCGTGAGCTTGTAGAGCCCAGACTTCTCTTCTGGGGTGAAGCCCAGGATGTCAATGGCGCTCTGACATTCGAAGAGCAGCGTGTTAGCCGGTTGACCCTAGCGATGGAGGGAAGCACCCCGCGCCCTCCTCCTCGTTCTACTTACGTCCGTAGCCAATAGCTCCTCCGTATCGTCAATGCTGGCCACCAGGATTTCACCCTGGCTGATGAACGGGTAGTCGTAAGGGTTGGTTGTAATAAGCAGCAGCTCTGAAGTGAGAAATTTCAAATAAAGAGGTCACATGGATACAAAGGAAACAGCCAGTGAATCTGAGCTCCTAGATCCTGGGCTGAGACTTTCACCGCCGGAGCCCAAATTGAATTTAGAGTCAGAGATTGCTTTCCTGCAGCCTGCCCGTGCCACGTGGATTAAGAGCCCCAGAGAGAACATTTAGGTTCTCTTGCTTTGCACGTGAATGGCGCATATCAGTGTAGGTTGGGGAAATTTAATATGGAAAGCTGGCTGAGTGAGTGTGGGTCAGCAGAGGAGCCACACTGAGGGAAAGCACAGGTGCTCTGGTATCATCACAGCCTTTTCCAAAACCTGTCGAAGGGCTGCAGCCTGTTTCCAGGCTTTGGGACCAGAAGGCTGAGCAAGTCCCACCAGAGAGCAAAGCTGACCGCGTGCACAAAGGCCTGTGTTGGGTGTGGGACTAGGGGCTGTTGGTCGGATGGGAGGCTGCTTCCTGCTTCAGAACACTAGGGGGCGCTGAAGGACAATCAAATGCTTGGCTGTTCAGAAGGTTTTCAGGAACCCTTGCTGAATTCAGTAGTGGTTTAATCTTGCTCCTGCCCAGGGGATTCAGTTTCTTCCAAATTGGCACATCGCTGTCAAAAATAGCCCCCTCCCACTTCTCAAGCAAACTTCCTCCGTGGGCTGCCGAGTCACCTATGTACAGGCAGGCGCAACTCTCCTTGGTCCAGTGACGTCAGGGCCCAAATGCCTCACCTATGAGCTCAGGCTTCTTGTTGGAAAGGATCTGGTAGAAGATGTGGTAGCTTCTCTCAGCCTTCAGCTGGAAGGTCACTCTTGATTTTTCCAGCAGATCTATGGACACAAACACGGCACTGTTTTCCAAACTGCCCCACCCACCCTGAGATGCCATCTGCTCTGCAGCCGACTTACAAGTTTCAATATCCGCAGAGGCCAGCTTCCCAGTGGTTCCAAAGTGGATTCGGATGAACTTGCCCTGTGGGGGGGAAGGGACACCAGTGTCTGCGTGGCTCCAAGTGCTATTGCTAGTCTTCTGGGCAACGTGAACAGGAGCTTTCTTCCCCTGCCTAAAATTCAGTGTGTCTTCCTTCTTCTCCCTTCTCTGCCCAATGCGACGTGTCCCTTGCTTCCATGCCCTTCGCTCCACCATTCCTCCAATCCCCCAACCCCATCCCCTCGTAAAGTAACAGAGTGACTTTTTTCAAGATGCAAATCAAACCATATCACTTCCCGGCTTGCAGAATCCTTCAGGAGCTTCCTGAATAGAATCCACCCCCCTTCTCATGGCCTCCACGCTCCTACATGACCAGACCTCCATCTACCCGCCTCCTGCCCACCTTACTGCCGCCATGCAAACTCTCCCAGGTCCCTTGACTACACGTGGCCCTTCCCCACCTCGGAGAGTGTGTACTTATTCTTCCCTTTGTCCCTCTTCGATCTGCAGATCTTGGGGTTCATAGGCCACCCTAGATGGCTTTCTGCCAACTGTGTCTAAAGGAGACCCTGCCCGCAGTTACTCCCTGTTTATTGAGCTTTTCATGAAGTTGTCTCGCTGCTGTGTTGTGTTTCATTCCGTCATTGGCTAACCCCCCGCCCCGGCTGCAGCCTCCGTGAGGACAGGAAACTCGCCAGTCTTTAGGGCCCCAGAGAATCCCCAGCGGAACTGAACTCAGACTCACAAAGCGGGAGGAGTTGTCGTTCCTCACGGTCTTGGCGTTCCCGAAGGCCTCCAGCAAGGGGTTGGCACTGATGATTTGATCTTCCAGTGTCCCCTAAGGCAAGACATCAGGGGAGGAGGCAGCCACGAATGACACTGGGAAATGCTCCCCAGCTCTGCCCGCCTGCCCGCCCTTGCTGCCTGGCAGTCCATGGCAGAGCCCGTCTCCGTCCCCCTGGCTTTCCGGGACAAGTCCCAGTCAAATCCTCCGCATGGCTCAGCTGAAACGCTTCCGCCCTTTTGTGACATTTGGGTGTACTTGGGTGTCTTGCTGTAAAATCCCCTTAATGCTTCAGTGAGTTGGGTGTCTGCATTCATTTCCTACCAGTTGTAACCTATCTGTTTTGAAAAGCAGGTGTTGCTACACTTCTCTTAAGTGGGTACATGTGATTCTGCCATAAAAGAACAAGCTCTCTGAGCTGCTGCCAAAATGAGCTTCCTTAGTTAACCCTCAGAGCCTTGCTTTTTAGGAAATCACGGGATCTGGTCCTGGAAGATCTACCACACCCTGGGTTGTCGGCAGTAACTGGCGCCCTCAGGACTTCAAATCCTGCCCTGCCCTGGCCCCTCGCTGTGAAGTTAACACCAAGGTCGGAGACGGAAACAGCACTCTTTTCCCTTCCCTATACCTTCATTTTGGAGTCCTTCTTCTTGGCGAGGTCTCCAGTGGCTGCAATTGTTGCAAAGTACTGGATGACCCGTTTGGTGTTCACAGTCTTCCCTGCCCCGGATTCTCCGCTATTTGGAGTGATCAAAAGAGAGAGGGAGAGAGAAACGTGTCCTGTTAGTATAAACACCCTCCCCGAGATGTCCCACAGAGGCCTGGACGTACCGCAAGCCACATCAGACGCACACCTACCAAACAAATGTGAGAAACTACTTGGAGAGGCAGAGGCCCAAGGGAGGCCTCCTCAGAGCTGAGCTGCCCTGGCAGTGGGTGATTCCAGGTTTCAGGCCTTATATATACCCTCCTGTGTGTGCATCCCCATCTCCGTCGTTTCATCACAGACTCTGCTCTAAGTACTTTTTTTTTCTTAAAGAGGGAGGAGGGGCAGAGGGAGAGAGAGAACCTCAAGCAGACTCCCCGCTGAGTGCGGAGCCCCACGAGGGCCTCGATCTCACGACCCTGAGATCACGACCTGAGCTGCGATTAAGAGTCTGCCGCCTCACCTAGTCACCCAGGCGCCCCTGCTCTAAGTACTTGCTAATTGACAGAATTGAGCAAACAGCGTCTTTGGCTCCTGCCTTGGAGACAAAGAGTCACAGCTTCCAAGCTGCTCTAGGTCTTGGATACTTACGTGATCAGAATGGACTGGTTCTCACGATCTGCCAGAGGAAAAACGAAACAGGTGACAGCAGTATGAAGAGCTTCCCCAGCCCTCCGCCCTTTGTCAAGTAGTCACGGTTCGCTATACCGGGCCTCCCTCCCTGCAGCATTTTGCGTGGCCCTGCGGCGGCTGGAAGAGCCTCCTTGACAGTGACACTCCGGGGCGAAGTTTCTGCTTCAAACCAGCCAGTCTGCGGCTTTGCCTCCCGCTGGGTTGAACCGTGCGAAATTATCAATCCTCATCTTCACCCCGCCCCCCACCACCAAAATGTCGGTTTCGTATGGTTTAACCAATGCTTACGTTCAATCCAGACTTCCTAGCAGAGCCTGCAAGGCCCTAGAAGATCTGGCCTCTTCCAGCCTCTTTAACTACCCCTAGCCTCCACCCTTTGTGCAGAGGGCACGTGCCAGCCAGCAGCCCCAGCGCCGGCCCTCCACGGCAGGCCCCCTCCCAGAGACTCACCCGTCAGCATGAACTGGTAGGCGTTGTCGGAGATGGAGAAGATGTGGGGCGGGGCCTCCTGGCGCTTCTTGCCTCGGTAGCCTTCCACCACCTCGGGGTTGTACACCGGCAGCCACTTGTAGGGGTTCACGGTGACGCAGAACAGGCCCGAGTAGGTCTGTGGGAGTGGAAAAAAACGCATGCACGCGTGTGCATGTGTAAAACCCTTTGTCTCTGTTATTCTGTCTCTTTATGCTGAGCTTGTAAAGGAGGGATGGATTTCTCTTTAGAGATGAGGCACGGAGATGCAGAGGGGACCGGCCGGCCCTCCTGCGACTAGCAGGTGACCCTGCCCAGCCCCAGACCTCAGCTGGCTCTCCTGCCCCACTCCCTGATCCCCACTTCCGGCCTCTCTTCTTCCTAATCCCCCCTTCCGCCCTCATCCCCTGCCTTTCCCCTTCCCCTCCTTCTTCTTTTCCTACTGTCCCCCCTCTTTTGTTCGACAGCTTCGTCACCCCCTGGTCACCCCCACTGCACCGACCGCCCCGGGGACCCTGGGCACTGACATAGATCATCCAGGACGTGTAGCGGTCCTTGAGGTTGTAGAGCACGGCCGGCTCGTTCAGGTGCGTCAGCATGGCCATGTCCTCGATCCGGTCGAACTTGGGGGGGTTCATCGCATACACGTCCTCTGGTTTGACCACCAGGGTCTGTGTGGGAAGAGGTTCGGTGACTACCTAGTGTCCTCTGTGTGTCTTGCCCCATTTTCATTTTTTTGTCTGTTTCCCACGAAGAGCCTGAATCCCGAGGAGCAAGCCCTGGGAAAAAAGCCCTCGGACAGCGGGAGAAGACAGGGCTAGGGGGCGGCTCATGGGGGCACCGAGAGTGTGTGATTGTCTCTGTCACTCAGGGATTTTGCTGTTTTTCTCTAAACAATGCTCCCATCTCTGGGCAAGTTGAGTGGGAAACCTGCCTTCTCCTACCTTCAAGCAGGATTCATTTAAACCACCCCATGCAACTAGCCCCCCTGGTGATGGGTCTGGACCGTCTGGCTTCCACCTCCCCTACTGCTTTGCAAACCCACTCTCAGCCCTGACATCTGATGGGCTCCTCCTCCAGGAGCCTCAGGGGCTGGTGGCCTCGAAGGGTGATTCTCACAGCCTACTTTCTTCACACCCAACCCAATGACACTATGTCCTCCTCCAGATTTTCTTTTTCTTCTTTTAAGCTTTTTTTTTTTAACTTTTCTCAGAACATTTCCAGATTCTTCTAGTCTCGATTCCAGAAACTAGTGAAGTCCAGGATTTCACTACCATGTTCTGGGCCAGAATGTAGTAGGCTGCGTGGCTCATGGCCTTGATGAAGTAGGAGGTTTCCATTTCACATGGAGCCTGTGGTCCACTAGGATCCCTTACCCGCTTTTCCTTACTTCCTAAGCTAGACGGCTACTGCTAGAAGAGGTAGGGAAACCCAGGCTACCAAAGGAGAGTGTTTTACTGAAGGGGGTCTTCTCGCTCTTGGACTCCCAGCCCCACACCCTTGCGATGCCCCTAAAGTGACGTGAACATTGGCAAAGGCTCCTTCCTGAACACAAGTGCTTTGAGCGGCCACAACTGCGTTGTTTTTCTACCCTGCAGCCCAAGCGTTCACTCTGCCATCTCCGAGGGCACCTGGGAAGCCAAGGCAGGGAAGCCATGCGAGGCATCCGGGTGGCAGAGCCGCCTCTGGAAGTGGCAGGAGTGGGAAGGTGCACAGGCTCGGGGACCCCGCGGGGCAGCCAGAGGGCGTGCGTGAGGCTTACCCGGTTGTCTTCGGTTTCCACCGTGACCTTCCCATCCTGGCTACTCTTAATTCTCCCCTTGGCGTACTCCTCCTTTGAGTCGACCACAAAGCAGTAGGTCTTGGCATCAAAGGGCTGGTTCTGAGCCTCGATCCTCTCCTTTTCCGACTTCCGGAGGAAAGGAGCAGCGATGCCGAACACTTCCATTTCGGTGTCGCTACTCATGGTGCCGCTGGAAGGCAGACGGGCAGGTGAGCCCCGCAGCCACAGCACCGGCTCCAGGCCCATGTCCCCGCCTGCTCTGCCTGCCGGCAGCGGCCCCATGAGGCCCAGGGACCGGCCGCCCTCCATCCCCTGGGGCTCCACCCACGGGACCCAAGTGCTATAAAAATCACATGTGCACATATTTGCCCCGTGGCTTTTCTGTGCAAAGGGCACAGAACACAGGTGATCCAAAGGTTTGGATCTGACGGTGAAGCTCCTGGGACCTCACTCTCCTGGTCTGCAAAACCCCGCGGTTGCTGAGGAAAGCTTTACAAGGAAACACCGTAAAAAAATAACTGTTCTTCAAAGAGAGTGTGCAAAGTGGCAAACAGCTAAGGAATTTTTGGACTATTCTGATTGAAGGTGGCTACCTCCTCACACAAGGAAACCAGCTTTGGCTTCCTTTAGCAGCTCAGACTAGAAGCAGCATTGGATGCCAGCACCTGTCTGGAAGGTTCCTCTCCCGCCTAAGTTGTGCCTGTCTGAGCTCTCTTAGACTCCGAGCCTTCAAGGCCATTGGGAGGTGGGAGGAACGGGGACCCTCGGATTACCTGGAGACTTCCAACAGCCCAGGGACCTGCTCTGCTTTCTCACCTGAATGGTCACACCCGTAGGATGGCAGCACAAAACAGCAGCCGTGGAAAAACCAGACCTGCAATAAATATGCAAAAGGCAGAGTGAGGACACAGGGGAGTGTCCGGTTCAGCTTAGAGACAGCTCTTGATGGGATAACTACATAAGGACCAAGGCTGATAACTGAAGGAGAGCCTTGCCCCAGAGGCAAGCTGGAGGAGCAGATGGGACACGACCCACAGGTAAGCCACTAAGGCAGGGAAAACCCCAGCTGCCCCCAAATCTGGCCCCGACTGGCAGTGCCTCCCATGTAGAACCGGGCAGTAAGGTCGGAATGCCTGGTAAGAAGCTTGTGGTTCCAGCCAGGGTGAGGTTTTCTGGTCTTTGGTGGACAGAAGTCTCTGACAGTGGGTCATTGCTGCACAGCCAGAGTGGTCTTGAGGGGATGGGGCGCTGGACAGGCACACAGCCCAGGGGGGCCAGGAGAGGGCAGGGGAAGGCACGGAGTCCCTCCGGCCCTCTGCTCAGATCAGAGCAGCCAAGGGAGAACAGCAGGCCACTGTGGATAGGCCGCGGTCCATGGCGCATGCAGACGGATCTTACCCAAGAGGGGACCCAAAGATGAGGTCACGGGGAGAGTGGGGTGGGGGCAGGAGGGACTGAAAGACCCTTGCTTCGGTGGGGTGCTGGAGGCGGGGGGGGGATGGCCATTTGGGCCAGAGAGATCCAGCCCCACATCTAAGTGATTCTTACTTACCGAAGCCAGGCAGGGCCATGCACTGCATGCCCGGCCCCACCAAGCCAGTGTCCTCCGAGGCACAGAGACGGAAAACACAAGAGGGGCGCTGTGACTTACCTCCGCCCAGGAGAGAGGAGCTACAGAGGGGCTGCGGCCGCCTGGGCTTTTATAGGCCCCCCGGCAACCCCACTGGCTCATTCCTTCTCTATATTTGGAAAGAGAGTGACCGACACCACAAGCTGAGAAGCAGCTCCTTCCTCACGTTTTTGGTCGTTGCCAAGGGAAAGGTATATATAGAAATGAGCAGGATCCATAACCATTTTCCAGCTGCAGAAGTGGGAAGTTTGAGATGCCTTTCTCTGGACTTGGGGCTGGCACCGCCTCGCTCGCTGTGCTGGGAGCAGCCGTCTCGCTGCTGAGGGCCTGATCCTGCAGGCGGCTGGGGCTTCGCAGCCACTGTGAGCTGGGCCGCGGGCACAGTGCACGGTCCATCCCAGCACATGGCACAGTGAATGCAACTCAGGAGGAAAAGTTAAAATCCCCGGGGGGCGGGTGAGCAAGACTGTTGTCCTAACACAGAGTTACGACAGGGCTGTGTGAGCGTGCAACGGTGTCAGGAACAATAGCAACAACAACACTGATAATAATAATGCCGCCTCCTCCTCCCCGTTTACCATGTAATTTTCTGTCTTATTAGTGTCATTATTAACTTAATCCGTTTCGAAGCCCCAGTAGGACCGACAAGTACATGAGTGCCAGGGAGTTATTCCTGCAGCCAGTGTTCTCAGCAACAGCTGCTTGAGAGCCGGCTGTATTAAGATATATTACCAACCAGAGAGGACCAGCTGCTGGCCTGGGTGGGGGGCAAGGGGGAGCGGTGGGGCCCATAGGGAGAGGGAGGGTCAGGGGGCTGTCTGACCCATGTGGTTGTTTCCAAATTGAGATTGGAAAAATAAAACCCCAAAACAAGAGTAAGGGTAGATTTGAAGCTTTTGCCCATTCTCATTCTACCTTTTTGTTTGTTTCTTTTCCCTCCCCCTGTTTTTTTCCCCTGGCCACACCCTTGGAAGGGTGGCCGGGTGGGCATCCTGTGGTTAACTGTGGCTAGACCTGTGGGTCAGCGTTCCCACTCGAGACCCTGGGGCCACAGTCCCCGGATGGAGGGACACTAAGGAAACACCCACCGGATGCTGGTCCGTGCGTGGGGCACTTCAAGAAGGTACAAAGAAAATGAAATGTAGCCTTACTCGGAATAGTTTATACTCTAAATGATGAGTCCGTTGTTTTCAAAATTCAGGCAATTTCAGATGGATAGTAACGTATTCGTGAGTGGTTGCCAGGGCAGAAAGTTGCTACCCCACCTGCCTGCCCCTCCAGCCTGCTGGGATGGCTGTGTTTCCCCGCTCTCCTCCTCCTCCTCCTTCTTCTTCCTCTTTCTCTTAAAGATTCTATTTATTTACTTATTTGAGAGAGAGATAGTGAGAGAGAGCCAAGCCTGGGGGCAGGGGAGGGGGAAGGCAGAGGGAGAAGGGGACCCGCCGCTGAGCCAGGAGCTGGATGTGGGACTCAGTCCTAGGACTCTGGGATCATGCCCTGAGCTGAGGACAGACGCTTAACTGACGGAGCCACCCAGGCACCCTTTTCCCTGCTCCTTCTCTTCCAGTTTGGACTAGGACACCCTCCTGATGCAGGGAGGGAGCACTGGTGCTCCTGGTCTCCGTCCATGCTCCAAAATACAGTGGTCTTGCTGAAGCCTGTCCTGCCTGCTCGGTGACACGTCAGTCCAAATCCCTATGCTGTCAGCTGGCCATCTCCTCGGGAGGCCTGGTTAGGACCGTGTCCCCTGGGAGCAGGCGTGTTAGCAAGCACAAGGGGCCGAGCACCAGTGAGAGGGGCCCCGGCTGCCTCTGGTGATGGGTAGGGAGGGCAGGGCGTGCTGGGGGTGGTCCTTGCCGTTCCTTCTCAAGCACCGAGAGTGGTTGGGAGGGACTTTGTGGAACCCGTGTACCCATCTCTCTGTCCCACCATATCCACACCCAGGAAATGGAGGGCACATATTCGGTACAGTACTCCTTTGAGTGCCTTGTCAAAGAGCATTTGTCACATGGACACGCTCGACACCAGCTCTGAAATGTCAATGGCGGCCGACCCCCGTTTCTCCAGAATCACCAGCCTCTCTCCCTTCTCTCCATCACACTCGTGCTTATAGGGTCTGGAGTGTCGCCTGAACGGCTGGACAGGCCATTTGCTAACCAAGCCCCGTCTGCATGTGAGGACATGGAAGGGGGGGCGAGGGGCTCACCCAAGGCCCGAAGGGAGAGGATCCCAGGTGGGGATGGATTCTGCTCTCCAAAAGAAACCCCCAGGAAGAGAGAAGAAGGGACAAGAACAACCTCCAAAGCAAAATACAGCTTAAAAACTAGACATCAGGAATCAAAAGATCTGGTTCTCTGAAAACGTGTCTTCAGGAGAGGGAAGAATCCCTTGTAAATTGCTTGGTGGGGTGGGCTTGGACCTTACTTCTCGGAGCCTCTGTGTTCCCTCCTGTAAGATGGGGACAAGGTAGCTGCCTCCCAGGCTAGGTGTGTGCATTCAGCGGGATCTGAAACTGTCAGACACACCGAGCCAGGCGTGTGTAGGGCACATCGTAGACGTTTAAATCGTCTCATCTGAAGGCTTCCTTGTGTCGCAGGACAGAGCGACTGGTTTTCTTGATGACCCGGAGTAAATTATAGCGACTGTTTATTGAGATGAAGAGGGGGAAAAGGACATATATAATATGAATATTTTAAAAAGATGTCCAAGGAGAGAGGAACCTTAAAGGAGACAGCCTGTCACCGCATGAAGGGGCGGCTGGCTTTCAGGGGCTAAGCTAACACTCTGCTGGTGTGGAATCAGTCCTCCAGTCGGGAGGGGCCGATGACTTATCGGTATATTATTAGCTACCTTTTTGGGAACAGGAGGCAGCCTTGTTCCTTCAGCCCTCACCCGGCTAGAGTTAATCCCCACACCCAGGGCAGAGAGCTGCCTTTATTCCTGGATTCCTCCAACTGTCTTGCAGTTGGAGACAAAAACTGTATGGTGTCTCAAGAATGCTGTCTGGCTGGGGAGGCAGTAAAGGAGAGCTGCCGGACTCCCCTCCGCAGAGCCTGGCCGCTTCCTCCAGCGCCGGCCCCCTCTGCTGCTGTTTGATGTCCCCTGTGCGAGGGGACACGGGGCTCCAGCTTCTCCAGCTTCATAGTGGCGCTGGCAGGCCCGCTCTCTGCCAGAGCATGAGAGCAGATGCCTCCTAGATCAAGGATCTTCTCCATGTCCCGCTGTGAGGGGGATTAGGTGTCACTGCAATCAAGGCACTTGGGTATGCTAAGCCAAGACCGCTCCTGGCACTGGGGTGAAGGGTGGGGGTCTGCGCCAGTGCCCGGAGCACCAGGCAGAAATTCAAGCAGAGAGGGCCCATAGCTGTCTTTTAATCCAATTCAACAAACACCCACTCTTCCCAACTTTCCGTTATGAAAAACTGCAAATGTACAGCTAAGTTCAAAGCCGAGTAAAGGAACACGCAGGACAACGATGCTGCTGGGTTTGAGGTCAAAGCTGTGCTGTGTATGAGCCACCTCACCGTGCGCATGGCAGGAGCTCAGGGAATGGATGGGTCAGGAATGAGGAGTGAGCCAGGAGTCTGTGGAGTCGACCAGAGCAAACTGCTTGAAATGTCAACCCTGAATCCCTAAGGGAAAGCGGGAGCAGGTGCTCAAAGGTGAGGTGAGGAGCAGCCTCCACACTGCAAGCGTAAGGAGAGAACCTACAGAGATGAGCGAGAGAGGGGGTGAGTCCCGTACCTGCAGCGGGGCCGCCCTACTTCTGTCCCAAGCCTGCTTTAGATGCAGGTGATTGATGGGTCCGTGTGGTTGGGAGCGCGGAGCATGACTGAAGCAGGGAAGAATGCCTCGAGCTCGAGCTGGTTAGGAGAAGATGGGCATTCCAAGGGAAGGCACAGGCATGGCCCGGGGCCTTGCCAGGGGATTTGGGGACAGGAATGAGCAGTAACGCACGGGTCAGAACAACGCCATAGAGAAGGAAGCAAGTAAACCGGTCCCCGGGCTGCATGCGGGGCATGGAGGCAAAGGTCAGAGACCCCCCAGGAGCTTACCACTAGAAAGACAAGGAGGACGAGTGGCAGAGAACAGAGAACCTGGAAGAAAGGTGGCCAGTTTGGGCGGTGGCAGTTGGTTAAAATTTAAAGCATAACCTTTTTTTGTTTTAAATACTGCTTTATTTATTTATTTATAGCATGGGGGGAGGGGCAGAGAGAGAATCTCAAGCAGACACTACTGAGCGCAGAGCCCAGTGTGGGGCTTGATCTCACAACCCTGAGATGATGATCTGAGCAGAAATCAAGAGACAGATGCTCAACTTACTGAGCCACGCAGGCGTCCCAAAGGCATAACCTTTACATAGAAGGGTAACAGTGACTTTTCATTTTAAGACTGTGGTTTTCAAATTTAGCTATACCTTGGAGGCACCCGAGGAGCTGTTAAAAAAATAAAAAAACCCCAAAACTCTGCATAACCAATTGGAAGACGTGACGTCGTATTGCAGGAGAGAGCCCATGGCAACAAAGAAGACAAAATGCTGAAGCGTAAACTTAACAAGATATGTGCCAAAGCCTTGCCGTAATAGTGAAAGACGCAAAAGTGGATTTTCCTTGCTACTGGGTAGGATGAGTCAACATCACAAAGGTGCCGATTATGCCCACGTTAATGTATAAATCCAGGGCAATCCCAATAAAAATACCAACAATTTTTTTTTCTGGAACTAGAGAGTTAATTCTAGATTCCATGTATGCACAACCCTGAGAAGAGACGTCACAGGTAGGACATTCTACCAGATACTAAAACATACACGGTAAAGTCCACTTGTCGAAGACAGTCATCTTGGTGCCTGAAGAGGCAGACGGACCAAAGGAACATCGTAGAAAGGTCAGAGAAAGGCCCAGATTTGTATGAAAATGTGCTTTAGGATGAAGGCGGCATCTCGAGTCCGTGGAGGAAAGACGGGGTCTCTAATAATAGAGTTGGAGGCCATTTGGAAAAAGATCCATACCTCATCGTGCTTACCAGGTAAAGTAACGGATGTATGAGGTCCAAATGTAAAAATGAAGCAGGCACCACAAAATCATGAGCAAAAGTCCTTTACAGTCCGGGAATGGGGAAGGCCTACCATGCCTCAGGATTCAGAGTGGTAAAATAAAAAAATACAGAGTTTCAGCATCATAGCAGTTAAAGCTTGGTGAGTCAAAAGACAAAAAATTATTCACTGGAGGAAAGGTAATAAATGCCTATCGAGGGCCCCAGGTTTATACAATGAAAAAAAAAAGACAAAAAATTAGCAGAGTCAAAGACAAATGACAAATAAATAATAATTTAAAAAAGACAAATGACAAACTGGGAGAAAATATTTGCAATTCAAATCGCACAGGGCCCATCTCCTTAATATATGAATTCTTAAAAGTTGGGAAGAAAAGAAATTAGGAAAAAAACCTTCAGAAACAAATGGCAAACAAACAAGCAGGCAATTTACAGGAAAAGTACGCAGGTGGCATTTAAAGATAGGAAAAAAGTCTGCCTGTAGTTTATATGAAAATCGCACTTTCTTACCAGTGAGAGTGGAGAAAATCCAATGTGAGGCAACAGATTCCCTTGATGAGCTGTGATGGAACAGGCACTCTCGTGCTTTTCTGGTGGGTGGAAAAGTGTGCACCTGCCATGGAGGAGAATTTTCAAAGATTCACAGCATTAAATATGCAGGTTCCCTTTGGCCCAGCAGTACCATATCTAGGAATCCACCCTGAAGATAGAAGTCCACAAATAGTAAAACATTGTAAACGCCAGATTATTTATTGTGGCACCATATGTACCAGTAAAAGATTGAAAGTAGCCCAAGGATTTATCGGTAGGATGCTTACTGATTAAATTATGCTAAACCCACATGAGAGACTCTGGATCCCTGGCTCTGCGGCCATAAAGAAAATTAGAAAGATCTCCATGAACTGATAGGGAGTAATTCCCAGAATACATTGTAAGTGAAAAAGGAAAGGCCCAGAACAATGTGTATAGAAAGGAGATAGAAGGATATCTATATGTATTTGCTCATTTCTGCAAAAGGGAACATAAGAAGGAGACAACGAGACACTAATAAAAATGGCTACTATTGAGGGGAATAGGAATCATGACACCCGTGCCTCTTTATATGATTTTGACTCTTGAGCTATGACAGGGGTTTATATATTCAAAAACCAATCTAAATTAAAAAGGAAGGAAAAAAGCAATTCCCAAAATTGAATACAAACAAAACAAAGCAATCTAATGTATATGAATTCATAGCAACCCATACATGGAAAAATCTTAATTCCTGCCAATTCTGAAAAATACTCTGTACATTCTTAGAGAGATGTATTCAAAGCATGAAAAGATCTGCAAAGAAATTGGGAATTCTCAGTAGGCTTATTATTAATTGTAATACCGGATTACAATTCAAAACAATTTATATGTTTTTGGATAATGCAAATAAATAAATTATAAAATATTCATACAATACTTTATGAGAAACCGAGATTTCACTCTAAGAGAAAAAGACACAAGTATAAAATAAAAGAAGGTGAGAAAAATCCAGTGATGTTAATTTGAATTGGACCTATTAGTATGAATCGATTGGAGTATCTGGAAGAATGATGACTTTATTTGAATATCAACAGATTGAACAGGAAATAATCCGTGAGTCCTAAGGTAAGACGGGGGAGGGCATTCACAGAAGAATGCCACTAACAGACCAGACAGAATGAGAAAATGAGAAATAGCATCCTTTTGCCACCTCCATTATAGTTGGTCCAAGCAAGGATCATTAGTGCTACTAAAAGCACTGGGTGAAGGTGTCAGGGAGAAGGACAGTGGCCACCCTAAGCAGGTGATGGAACATAGCACCAGGAATCACATCCTGCCAGGACAACTTGGCGTCCCAACAAGGGGATCCAGGATGCACTATAAATACCGTCTACCAACCTGAATCTAATCAAGCCTCCGGCACCGCGTCATGCCTTCAGAAAGTAGAGAGAGGAACAGATGAGTGATGCCATGGAGAAGAAGCCGTCAGTCAAATCCAGAATGCGAGACATTCCAGAAGAAAAAAAAATGGCCGAGATAGTTCAAAATGAGCCATTGTTATTTTCTTTTAAATCAGGTTTAGGTTAAAAGAGACCACAGAGATCGAACCAGATGCAGCTCATGAACCTGGGTGAGATCCTAGATTGAAGAAAAGAAACGAAGGTTGGGAGAGAGGGAAGAAAGAACAATCTGGAACCGCCTGGAAAGGCATTTTGGGGACAAACTGAGGAAATCTGAGCATAACTTGGATATTAGATACAAAGTTATTGTGAATTTTCTTAGGTGTGAAGATGCGACTGTCATGATGCCGGAAGCTCCAGCCAAAAGCATGAGTCCTCCAGGCCAGGGACCATCTCTAGCAGAATAATTCGTTCTGCGAAGGCAGGTTCTGGGGTCCTCAGGAAACTGGGAGTGACAGTGAGTGAAGAGTTCATTTAGAAAGGAGGTAGCAACCAGACCTTGTGGGAAAAGGTTCCCTTTGCCAAGGTGCTTTTCTGATAATCAAGTCAATGTTCATATACATGTTTAAACTTTTATAGGAAAATATAAGACAATGAAGGTAGATCGTAGTTTCCCCACCGGGACTAACAACCATTAGTATTATATATTACTTCCAAATATTTTTATGTGCATATCCATATTTGTCCTTGCAAAATAAACAGGGAGATGTGTACCTATTTTTTTTTTATTAAAGCAGCATATGGTCCCTGTAAAATTCAGATGATATCATGCAAAAATGTATTACAATCAACTTCATTTTTACACGATGTTGTTGTGGACATCCTTCCGTGTCAGGAACTCCAGATTTGTGTCATCATTTGTAATGGTGCCATACAATTCCATTATGTAGGTGTACCGTAATTTATTTAATAAATCCCACTTATACAAATACCATAGTGACGAACATCCTTGATCCCGAAGGGTCACATCTACTTACTCTCCACCCCCCGCCGTGTAAAGGTTATTTTCCCCCCATCTGCCAACTCTGGGCATCATCACTCTGTTCTGTGCCAGTTTTATAGGCAAACAGTGTAACTTCCTGATGTCTTGGTGTGTTTTTCTTCTATTATGAGCAAGGTTGGACCTCATATGCTTTTGGTCATTTGTAGTTCTTCTCCTTCTTCTTCTTTTTTTTTTTTTTAAAGATTTTATTTATTTATGTGACAGAGATAGAGACAGCCAGCGAGAGAGGGAACACAAGCAGGGGCAGTGGGAGAGGAAGAAGCAGGCTCATAGCGGAGGAGCCTGATGTGGGGCTCGATCCCATAACGCCGGGATCACGCCCTGAGCCGAAGGCAGACACTTAACGACTGAGCCACCCAGGCGCCCCATTTGTAGTTCTTCTATAAATAGTCTTCATGTCCTTTGCCTTTTTCTTCTTGAGAGGTTAATATTCTTCTATTTTAAGAACTTTCATATGTCAAAAGATTTTGGTAATCCCTTGTGTATATTGCAAATGTTTCTCTCATTTGTTCCTTATCTCATCGGAGCCTCACAGCAATCCCTGGGTTGGGGGGGGAGGGTAGACAGAGCAGGTGGAATTATCCCCACTTAATTGATGTGGAAACTATGACTCAGTGAGGAATATTTGGGTTTCCTTGCGTGGAGCCTGGCGTGCCAAGCTATCCTACTGCTCTAACGAGGTCCTGATGGCACCCTTCAGGATTCTGCGAGGAATAACTTTTCTCCTATACAAATCAACATGTCTAAACTGTTTGCTCCTGGGTTTCCTCTTCTGTGAAAAGAAAAAAATATGGAGTCGAAGCAAATGATCCCTTACATTCTCTTTAGCCCTGCTATCTTTTGCTTCTGTGATTTGAAGCACCGGAGAGATCCACTTGGTTGAGGGCGTTGTCTGTATCCTCAAAGCACGTACGTGGCTTGCGGGAGGCAGCTGGGTTGTCTTTCTCCACGTACCAAGTGTCCATGATGGTGACTTACCAAGAGCGTTTCCTTCCTAGACCTCCCTGGGCTGGAACTGGGAACGTGACTCTGGCCATGTCTCTCCCCAGTCAAAAGCAAGCCAAAACCCAAGGCCTCATTGCTAAACTCCAGCGTTTCTGTGTCACGGCTGGAGGGTACTAGGTCGAGGTAGCTACTCCCTCTTCCCACAATCCCTGCAGACATCATTAGTGGATCATAGCACGCACCATCTGAGCCCGGCCGCGGCTTCATAATCCTTGGAATTGTCTTCTAGGAAGCAATGACTATTTGACTAAAACTGACACGGGGATAAACTATTTGTCTTCCTGAGACTAGGATATTTTTCCTAAAGATCACTTTCTTATTACGAAATTAAAATACTTTTGTTTAGGGGGGTTTAGGAAATAGATCCTGAAAAAAGAAAATAAAAAATAATCCCTAATATCATCATTGTTGATATCACTTTGGTATGTGTGTTTTGGGTTTATACAAAAAATGAGATCAAGCTTTTGGAGCTTACTTATTCACTTAAAGTATATATTGGATGTCTTTCCGTTTCATGAAACATTAATCAGCTGCTCCCTTTCAATGGTTCGTGGTGCTTCCCTTCAGAATGGACCATGGTTTATTTCTCCCCTGTGGCTGGGCGCCTTACACATCCCCTAGAGCTGGTCACCTAGGTTACTTTCTGTTATTTACACATTCCATTATCTACCATCACAAAAATGTTGCAGTGACCAAATCTTTGTGAGTTATCTATGGTTCTTTCCGTGGATAAATGCATATAGATGGACTAGCAGTCTTGCTATATACAATGACAAATTGCCATCCAGAGAGCCTGCCACACGTTATATTCCCCCAGTTCCACGGAAGGGTCCATTTCTCCATACCTTCACTCTCAGCGAGTAACATTCTTCTTAGCATTTTGTCATCCTGAGAGAGAGAAATTCCACTCCTTAAATTCGCATTGTTTGATCACTAGTAATGCTTTTTTTTTGGGGGGGGTATGGCTATTAACTATTTGATATTCTCCTTTCCTGAGCTGCCTGTTTATGTCCCTTGCTCAGCTTTCCCTTGGGGTGTTATCTTCTGTTTCCTTAGGGATCCGTAAATATTCCTTATATATTAGTGATGGTCACTCTCTTGTTACATCTATTTCTGATCAAGCCCAACAGTGACGTACTCTGCGCTTTCTGCTTAGAGACATATTTACAAAAGCTTTCTCTACTATCTTAGTTGGCCTTTGTGTGCTTGCAAAAAACAGGGACTCATTCAGAACCTCCAGAGAAAGGTGATGGGATGGGGAGGGCGGGCATTGTAAGACCAGGTGGAGATTCGACCTAAAACGGGGAGCCCCAGGCATTCCAAAGCGCTGGTCTCCAGAGTCAGGAGCACATGAAGCAGTGGAATGTGGGAAGAAGATATTAGCCCCTCTACTTAGATGTATATACATTTTAAATTTTTATAGGAAAATAGAGCAAACATATCTAAGATATACAAGCATGGACATGTGCCGTTTATAGAATAATAAAACAAATACCTATGTGTATATCACCCAGGCTAAAAATATCATTTATTTGCTATTTCAGCCTTTCATGTTTCTGTGTTTTTGGTTTTTTTGTTTTGTTCTGGTTAATGTGCTACACCTGGCAACCACTTGTGTATTCGTGCAGCGGTATGCGTAGATAATTTATAAATAATAAATGTGTGTATATTGGAGGGTGCTTGTCACATTTTTTGTTTAAAAAAATTGTGTATCAAAAAGGTTGGAGAATGCCGCTCATGGAAATCTCTCTGTTGGGGTCCCTGCTTGTCTCCGCCTGCCTGCCCCTTGCCCTGCCCGGACTTTGCTCACCGCTGTGCATGCATTGTTTCCGTGTGCATGTGGCTCGGTGGCTCAGGGCATCTCCCTGTGGCCTGGCTGGGTCTGTCTTCACCTTGTGGCAGCTCCCATTGCCGACCAGCTCAGCCTTCCTCTGTTCATGTTCCTGAGGGAGGAGCGGAGCGGTCCAGCCTGTGAACCGGCCGACTCTGGGCTGCAGTGGCTGTGACCACGTGGTACAGGAGACGGGCCACTGCTGCCGTTAGGCGTGTGTGGGCAGGACGTGCGCCATGACACCTGGGGCAAACCTACCCCCAGTAGGGTAACTAATCACACGTATTTCCTGCTAGTGCTTTTATTATTTTTTTATACCTAAATCCTTCATCTCCCACGTCCATTTGAATGGAGGATATAGAGTAACAATCTCCCTTTTCTCATTTCATTAAGTTCACTGAGTCCCAGCACTAATTGTTAGTAATCTTCACCAATCCCATACAGCACCTTTGTTAGGGGGTTTTGCAAAACGTGTCTCTGTTTCCATACTTCCATTTGCGATTCGATCTGGTAAATGCTATATACATAGTACAGTTTTTTAAAAAATTGGGGCACAGGAATACATTTTAATAGTGGTAAGGCAAGTCCTTTCTCCTTGCTCTTATTTTTACTCCCTTCTTGTATTTCCTTGTATCTTTCCCATAACTATTTTTCACATTTTTTTTTCCGGATTGATTTCTGAATCTTTTTGTTGAGCTCCCCAAAAATGCCATTGCAATTTTTTAAAGTAAGGTTTATTGCGATACAGAGGTGAGATGTATATACCCGAATGATACACTAAACGCCGCCCCCTGTTGAGAAGGAAAGGTGATCCTTGCAGGCCCCGTGGCTCCACTGTCTTCTCTAACTAAGAGTCTTACCAGAGCCTGAGCTGACCAGGAGACAGGCAGTTTCAGCCTCTCCCAGTCCCACCTAATTACATCAGCTATGCTCGTCAGCCTCGGGCCGACCGGAGGGCAAATGGTCCTCAGTCTTGTTTCAGTCCAACGCTCCAAAAGGCCCGAGTGGAAATACTGCATTTTGCCCTGATAAGGCCTCCCCGGTTAACCAAACAGCATCTCTCTCTCTCTGCTTTTTGCTGTAATTCTATCAACCGAGAAACCCTTGGCATCCTGCACTGAGGAGAAGTTCTGACAGGGAGTGATCTATGTCTTTGATTAAAATTTGAAAAATGGAGCGATCAAACCATTACCAGAAAATGGAATTTGTTTACTTGAGAGACACTTTCAAGTGATGTGTTCCACCGAAGCCAAATTAATTAAAGAAAGAGCTTCCTGGCAGGGGGAAGATGAATTACTTTATTATTTTTTACTTTCTCTCTTCCCCGTTGGGGAAAAGTTAGTAGGCTCCGAAGTCAACGTGCCACGGAGCGCTGTTCTCAGACCTTCATGTGTGTAGGAATCACTCGGGGATCTTGTTAAAATGCATATTCTGGTTCAGAGTCTGGGATGGAGCCCGAGACCCTGTGTTTCTAGAAAGCCCCAGGTGGTGCGATGCTGCCGGCCCCTGGGGCCACGCGTGGGCATAAGGCTGGACAGAAGGTTCTAGGGGCGCCTGGGTGGCACAGCGGTTAAGCGTCTGCCTCCGGCTCAGGGCGTGATCCCGGCGTTATGGGATCGAGCCACATCAGGCTCCTCTGCTATGAGCCTGCTTCTTCCTCTCCCACTCCCCCTGCTTGTGTTCCCTCTCTCACTGGCTGTCTCTATCTCTGTTGAATAAATAAAAAATAAAATCTTTAAAAAAAAAAAAAAGAAGGTTCTAGCATTGGTTTTGCTGCAGACTTGCTGACGTGTTCCCTTCTCCCCTCCATGATGAGGACGTGCCGGACGGTCCGTGCCACAGCCCATAGCGTGACGGCAGAGCAGCCTCAAGGCCACCACCGGGACCTCGCTGCCCAGCCGATGCAGAGCCCAAGGCTCTTGGTGTGACTCCTTGAGACCGGGGGCCCTCCCACGTATGCAGAGCTCAGCTTGACCCCTCGCCCTGGCGCCATCTCCAGTGGAAAACGGATAACAGGCTGCCAACTGCAGACCCGCCCAAGAATACTTGAGATGGCTCAAGTATAAGGGCAGTGTCCCTGGGTTAGTCCCTAAAAAGGGACTTGACCGGCACGGGAATCATCAGAGCGGCTCCCGGCTTGACTGACACGGCCAGCCGCTGCTCAGGGTGTCAGCCAGCAAGGAACATGCCTGCTCCCTCCTTCCGCTCGCTCCTGCTGTGTCCTGGGCCCAGAGAGCCTCCAGAAGCCTCTGGGCAAGCTTCTCTGCCTCTCTTCTAGTTTGGGGTGGGCGGGGGGTGTCACCGAGCTCCTTCCCGTACTGTTGGTGGCAGGAGAGGAAGGACACTGTGTGCACGTGCACAGCGCGGTGGCCCTGCCTGCCTGCCCACGGGGTCCCGGCCCTGCTCTCACATCGCTCCTCTGGGTTTGCTGAAGCTCACGGGGGACTTCACCTTCCACGCGGCCTCTGTTCAGTCCACCACCCCCTGGCCGCCTGGCGCTAGCCGTCAGCTCGTGTCACCGTCCCTGCGACAGCGAGCCACTTCTCCGCATCACGGTTTTCTCTTGAGCCTACCTTCACGGGAACTCTCCCTCCCTCCCTCCACGTTTTAAACTGTAGATTGCGTGCAGCTAAACGCCTACAACTTAAGTTTATAGCTTAATACATTTTAGATATGGGATCGAGTGGTCCCCTCGTGCTTTGCAATCAATAACCGCCCAGCTCCCGGCGATGACTGTCCGCTAGTCTTCCCTGTTCTCACAGCACCTCACTTCTGTGCTCACGGTTATTCCCATCGTACAAAGAAAACAACTAAGATGGGGGTGGAGGTCTTTCTTATCTGGTCCAACCCAAATACCACCACTCCTGAGTGGGAACGGCGGGGAGGCTTGCAGGGGCTTGCGGGGGCTCGTCGGAGGCTGAATGCAGACATGGACACAGAGTCCCATGTGCCACACGGACAGAACACGCCTCCAGGATGAACGGTGTCGTGGCTCCTTTCAACAAAGGATCCAGTGGTAAACCTGACTGGATATTTGCTAGTATTAAGTGAAAAACAAAACACACATCTTGTTTGAGGTCATGATGGGATTGTGGCTTTGTTTTGAGAAGATAGAGCTGGTATCTTTCAGGCAGGAGTACACGTGTGGGATTGGGGTGGGTGGGAGTGGGTGCAGGTCTAGATGAAACAAGATTGGCCACACGGCGATGGGCATACCAAGGTCACTAAACTATTCTGTGCTTTGATTATGTTTTAAAATTTCCATGATAAAAAGAAAAAAGAAAACTCTTTTTTTTTTTTTTAATTAAATGGCCAGGGATTTCTCCTGAAATAGTACACAGGCTGTGTAACTTTTCCGCCCCCCCCCCCATGAGGGGAGACATTAGCACCCTTCCTCCTCCATGAACCAAAGCAGCAATCACAGCGGGCCCTGCAGGAATGGGTCAGGCCAGGCTCTTGCTCTCGGTTCTTCCAGGGCTCCCCCCCCGCCCCCACGCTCACAGTAGAGCCAGAGTCCCGGCCGTGCACAGGATGTGACCCCCAGCCCCTTCTCCAGCCTCTGCCTCCCATCCTCCCCAACTCAGGGAGCTCCCTCCTGTGGCTCTGGGCTCCGTGCTGCTCTTGCTTCCCAAACACACTCTGGGGTCAGGGTCCTAGTCCTGGAAGATCCCCCCACCCCCCAAGATACTCATGGGACTCACTCACACGGTTTCAGATGGTCACCCCCCGAAGGACACTCCCTTGACCAATTAATGCCCATCCTCTCCATCACTCTCCAAACCTTTGTTTCTTCACAACCATCTGATGCCATTGAACATATTTGTTTATAGTCTGTCTGCCGCACTAAAGATAAGGGGGCTTCATGGGGCCTCTGTGCCTACTGGCCCTAGAGAAGGAACCTCATAGGGCTGCTGGCTCTTACCATATGATCGTGCCCTGGTGTTCCTGTGTCAAGACCAAATGCCCCAGGTTTCTGGTCTGAACCCTACAGTTTTTTTCAAGAAACTTGTCTCTAAATTCGAATGTCATTTAAGCAAGCAGGTGTGAACGGTTCATGAAGGCAACATGACCACAGTTCCAGGCTTAGGTGTGTGTCGGGATGGAGGTGTGGGGGGCAGAACGGGCAGGAGGCTGTCAGAAGTCAGCATCCCCCAGGCAGGCTGAAGCGGAGCAGTGACCGAGGGAGGGCAGGAAGCACTTATAACCAAACCCACCTGTCGACACCATCTGTCAATCAAGCCCCAAATTGGCACCTGCACCGGGACCAAAATAACGGGAGCCCTCACCTGCTAGGCATGTGCTGGTGTCCTGCACGGTTTCTCGGGGGGACCCTCCCACTGGCTCTGCACCGGCCGTGCTGGTAGTGTTCCCAGGTTACGGGCAAGAGAAGACGGCTTGCGGGGTTCACCTAGCCCGCATGGTTTTTTCTTTAAGATTTTATTTCTTTATTTGATAGAGAGAGAGAGAGAGAGAAAGAGAGAGAGAGAACCAGCAAGGGGAGGGGCAGAGGCAGAGGGAGAAGCAGGCTCCTGTTGAGCGGGGAGCCCGGCACGGGGCTCGATCCCGGGACCCGGGGATCATGACCTGGGCCGAAGGCAGATACTTAACTGACTGAGCCACCCAGGCGCCCCTGCGTTGTCAGTACTGAAACCAGGGTTGGTTTTAGTGCAACGTGCGCCTGAGGAGCAACAGCGCTATGGTTATGGTTGAGTGCCCAGGCTGTGTGAACACTGCACACCTGCCTGTGCGTGTGTGTGCGTACGTGTGTGTATGCGTGTCTGTGTGTGTGCGTACGTGTGTGTGTACGTGTGTGCGCGTGCGTACGTGTACGTGCGTGCGTGCGTGTGTGTGCGTGCGTACGTGTGTGGGGGGGGTTTGGGAGCTCTGAGAGTGAAGATCGCCCTGAAAACTATTTTTTCCCTAGCTAATCCACCACCTAACCTTGGCGGAAATACTGGGCCAATTTCAATATTTACCAAACTCAGTAATAAAATAAATAAGCAATAATATAACAAAAATGTAACAATTACCAGTCATGTAAACACCGGGCAACATCTGTGAGTCACGGTAGTAACATGTTTAGCTTCGAGTTTGTAGCTTGAGCTCGACTGGACCCTGGGGGCTCTGGGAAGACGACCACTCAACACTAAGCAGCAGGTGCCCATGGGGCGGGGGGGGCGGGGGCGATGGGCAAGAGGGGCTGGAGCCGGCCGTGTCCTGCCTCACTTTATAAAGGGATACACTTGCGACTTTCTGGCGTAAGGAGAGATTTAAAAATGATGATTCAAGGGAAATGCATCCCAATATTGTTACTTCCTTCAACTTCTCTGTATATTCCAAATTTTCTTTACCGAGGATATAGTGCAATTGTGGAAGAGCCAATCACCTTTAAAATACATTTTAAAAATGAATAGCAAATGATGACCTAAGTTCTAGAGGTGTTAAGGAATGCATGGTGACTGCTTTTTTAAAGGTAGCTCTCACACAAGATTTAAATTGTACTATATGAAAAAAGACGACGTTATTTGAGGGATCATGGGTGATTTGAGAAGTATCATTTTTTACTCACACATTTAAAAGCAGTAAGAAATATTTTTAAATATTTTAATTAATTAAAATTAATTACTAATATTTTATATATTTTATATTTATATTTATTTTATATATAAATACAAATATATTTATATATAAACACACATATATTTATATATTAATAATTATTAACTTATTGATTAATAAAATTAATTAAATATTTTAAATATCTCAGTGCATTTGCAACTTCAAATCCCCTTACTGGGTTCAGATTAGCCTCCCAACTCATGGGTGTTTTACTGCGGATGGACCCAATGGGTGGTTCAGTGAATTTCGGCACCTAGACCTCAGGTGATTGGCCACCTCGTGGACAGCTGGATGCATTAAATACCTCTGTGCCTCCGCACAGGCAGGACTCTTAAGAATTTTCAAATAAACAATGGACATTTCTAAAAATTTAACTCCATGGAAAGTCCAGTGCGAGCACTCTAGTCACCCAAGTGATAGCTTTGTTGAGAGGCAGCCTTGATTTTGATTCCCCCAAATTCATGATTGAAAGGCTGCTCGCCCAGCACATGACACCCCCACGTTTGGTTGGATTCCCAGGGTCACTGTGAGCCCCCCATGGCAGGGGAACTCGCTGGGGCTTGACTGGACACGGGTGCCCAAGTTCTCAAGTAGGTTCAGAAGGGCTGGGACTGTCCCCTCACGAGTAAAAAGAGACTTGGACGTCATCTCCGAGGCCCCTTTCCCTGCTTCTAACATCCTGACTCTAAGCCTTTGAACTTGACACTGGAATGAGGAGCAAAGACGTTTCTTCAAAAGCTGCTGTTCCCTTTCTGGATCATGACACCAGTTCTAACCTGGAACAGCTGAGAATGGGGACTGTGTTTTATCGGGAGCAAGCCTGCGGCAAAGCGATCCACACAAATGTTCTGGGGCTTAAAACAGACCCTCTTTTCTGATGTCTGGCATTTTAGATATTTAGTTTTTTTTTTTTTTTTTTTTTCTTTTAAAGTAAGCTCCACACCCAGGGTAGAGCCCGACGGCGGGGCCTGAACTCACAATCCTGAGATCAAGACCTGAGCTGAGATCAAGAGTCAGAGACACTCCACCTATGGAGCCCCCCAGGTGCCCCTATTTAGTATCTTTTTTGTCACACGAGACCAGTCCTTCGGGGAAGTCCCTCGCCTTCTTGACAAGGTTCCTACCAAAGGCATTCCAGCCTGGAGTTTCCATAAACTCAATCTTGTGGCTGCTTCTCAGGGAGCCTGCCCCGAGGAGGGAGAACGGCCGCTGGAGCGAAGCCCCGCACACCGGGGCTTAAACAGACGCCCCTCTTGCCAAGGCTCGAGCCTCCAAGCCCGAGAGCAAGGTGTCGGCAGAGGGGGCTTCTCGTGGACTTGGTGTCTCTTCTTCTTCAGGGACGCCAGTCAGATGGGGCGAGGGCCCAGACGCATGGCCTCATTTTCAGTCACCTCTGAAAAGACCCTCTGTCCCAATACTGTGACACCCTGAGGTACTGGGGGTCAGCACTTCACCATTCGAATCCCGGGGGGACAAATACAGCCCACAGAGCCATTGCAGAGTTTACGGTTTTTCTTTTTCACATACTTTGACGTATTTTTAGTAGGCTTAATGTTAAGTATTGAAAGTTTAAAAACCAAGACAGGCCTGTATCATGTGCGTGTGAAACCCAAGTGCTGTGTAAGGACCTATCGTCTGGCTAGAAACCATACTCGTTGCTTTAGGGTTTACTGAAAACCTTCCCAGCTGCCCTGGGGAGTAGCTTCAACTGGAAAAAAGGGATGGTCAAGCCCAGACACCCAGGGAAGCTGAATTCACAAACAGAAGATTCGACAATCGACACCACTCCACAGTCATTTTCCTGGATGGCTGTGTGCATAGCACTTTGAAGGGTCACACCAAAAGGTGGTCAAATTGTCACCTGCCCAGATCAAAACCTTGCTTCCCCAGAGTCCCTCCAGGCATGGTCCCCAGGTCACCACCACCCGAGGCACCTACAGGTTACTCGCGAGTGCAGGGGTCTGCATCCCACCCTGGACCCCGAGAATCCAGCTCTGGCAGGGAACCTGGGCTTTAACAAGCACCCCAGAGGCCCCTGAATCCTTGGGTCTCTGCTCCGAGGGCTGTGTGCTGCTATGCGTGCACCCACGATCCATCCACAAGAAAGGTCATGACTGCAAAACTGAACACACCTTTATTTCACACTTGTTGCAACCCAGTCTAGGCAGACAGTACCCTGTGTCACAGTCATGATCAAGATCCCCTTCTATCTGCTTGGTAGGTCACTGAAAACTCAGCACATTTAAATAAAAATCACATAAAAGATCTGTAGAGAAACTGATCTAGCAGTTTCCCCCCAAACAACAGACTTCCTCTTCATCAGTAAACGTGGCAGGTGCTGACAGGGGAACACAATGCAAACCTGACCGTGAGATTTGTTAACACGCAGCACTATACATCCGTGTGCTTTCAAGTCTAAAGATTAACTACGAACGTCCAAGAGCCTGATCTGACTGTTACCAGCCACCAAGAACCCGAAGAGGAAAAGCAAGGGCACTGTGGAAATTTCACTCTTCCTGGAAATTCAGCCTCACACACTGGACAAGGGTCCAGGGCACTGGAGAGGCAGCGACGCTGATCCAAGGGCCCTGCTGACGTGGGGAAATGCACCTGCCGTGCCTTTCCTGCTTCCCGGGGTCCGCTCCACCAGCTTCGCACTAACCTGGTCCTCTGGGCTCAAGTGACTATTCGGCTGGAATCTTTATAGTTCCGAGAACTATCCTGGCTGAACCCAAGGGTAACACGCCCTGTCCAAAATACAGATGTTCTCGTGCAAAGGCCATTCTGTAGGTTGCATATATGTGTGTGTGTGTGTGTGTGTGTGTATGTATGTATCCTGGCTCCTATGGGAGACAAAGCTTTTCTCCTCTTTCACAAGAGAATACTGCGGCCGGGACGGCGGCTCTGGCTAGCTCCTCTTCCTGTGTTCCCTCATGTGCGCGGCAATGGAACCAGCAATTTCTGCATTCTTCTTGTTCTGGCCAAAATAGTCTAGGAATTGACCATCTGGTCCAATCAAGTACATGATTATTGTATGATCCACCTGCAGAGAAGGGGAGAGAGAAAGGACAGACAGATTACCAAAATACGCTGCTTCTTGGACTGAGTAAACGCTGCAGGAGAGAATTTCACATTACTGCTTAAATAGCCTTTGTAATATCTGTCATTTACAGAATGGGTCTAAGCCTATTGTAATAAATTCACGGTGACAGGTATCCAAAATCTTCTGTGTTCCAGGACTCCACACTGACTGCTGCTTTAAACAGCAGGAAGAATTTGGAATTCTTGTTCCACCTGTAACGTGCGTATCCACGCGATGTCTGAGAATCTACTTCCAAGAACCAGGTAGCTCATGATGCCTAAATGCTGCCTACGTTTTAGAAGAATCCAGAAAAGTCACCACTGGAGTAAGTAAAAGTAAGTATATAATTTATAAATTCCAGCACAGTATTTAGTCCTGATATTAGTGATGCAAATGGAAATGTGGCAACAAGGGTTTCCTCCCTTAGGAAATTTGTATCTACTATGATGAATGATCCCGTGAGAAGCAGGTGACCTGGAAACACTCAGGAGCCGTAAATGCTACACCTCCAAGGACTCCTCTTCAATTTGTTATCTGTTTTCCAGGCAAAGCTCTGAAAACATTCCTAGCTCTAACTTAGGCTTACATTAGTCACCCATTTTTTTATTTATATGCTTCCACCAAACCCAAGTTTAAATGAGAAGACTTGGCACCTAGAGTTCTTGGAATCTACTGCAGGCTTGACTGCTACTTGGCAAGACAAGAAGAAAGACAGGCATGTGCGCACACACACCAAACGGGAGCCGCCCCCCGAATGTGCCCGTCGCACAGTATAGGTCTGTGAGGTCATTACTCCTTATATACACACATTCATACAGGGAGCGCGAACGGAAAGAGCCACTTGCCTGCGCACATAAGGAAGGAATGTACGCCCGGAGCTCCGACAGCTGGTGGTTTCATGTGTCTTGGAAGAGCCTAACGCGGGAGCAGGACGCGGAGCTGCACTCCTCCGCATATCTGACAGTCACGGAGGCGTCTCCGGCTCGCTCTTCAAGCCTGACTGTGGCCTACATCTTTCTCCTTACTTCTTCCTTTTTCCCACTCTTTTCTCTCTCTCCCTTAAAAGACTAGAATTCCAGTGGATTTATTTAACGAGTGTTCTTACTATAAGTTACTTTCTAGCACACAGTGAAAATACTGTTCTATCTGCATCCACCAAACTTGTCAGTGGTCACGTTCCCACGTTCGGCTGGCTTGCGGGCGAGCGAATCGCCATGTGTCTCTAACACAGAGTGCTTTAAAGTGCTAGCCGTTTCTAGGATAGAAATAGGGAGCTGGTGTTGAGGGACGTGCTCTTTCTCACTAGGTTTCCTACTCCTCTACAAACGGCCCAAAGGGCTCGAGAGTAAGCTGAATCACTGCTAAGTGCCAGACCGAAGCTTAAACCCGGGTCTGTCCACTTTGACAGTCCACTCCTTCCACCAGCTCATGGCCACGATCCCTGCTCGTGTTCTACTGCGGACCCCCAACGCGGCTTTTCGAATGTGTGAGTTTTCTAGACACATGTATATGTTTCTTATGTTTTGAAAAGGAAACACGTGCACATAAAAATGAGCACAAGAACATACAGTAAACTTATGCAGTGGAAATGTGCCACTCGTTCCAGACGCCCAGCGTCCCTCCGTTGTGCTCAGAGGGAACCACTGCCACCCGTTCCTTCTGGATGCTTCCAGAGAACTGCCTGCACTTACTAGTGTGTCTATACCTGCCTACCTCTTTCACCACCAGCACTGCTTCCTTCTGTGTGGAAGCAAAAAACACTCTAGCTGCTTTCTCATTTTACAAGGGACTGGACACCGCGCTCTGACTACATACACAGTAGCTTTTAAAAATCGGTTGCCTGGTTTTCAGTCTTCTCCGAGAACACTGCTGTGGGGCACAGGTGTAGAAAAAGTCCCCAAAGCAGAATCTCTGAAGTAAAAGGTATTCACTTTAAATGTGACAAACTACCCCCCGAAGAGGGTGTGTCACTTCAATTCCCATCATCCACGCAGGGTGGTGCCTGTTCCTCCGAATTCAACAGTGTATTCCCTCTTTTCCCAAACTAGATTTCGACAGTATTTCAAACGTTCAACCTCTGCTGATCTAACAGGTAGAAAGTAGCATCACATTGTATAATTCCCATTCTTTCATTCGGAGTGGAACCGAACATCTTTCCTTGGCTTTGGAAGCCAGTTGTAGTGTTTTTCTTTCTATTTTTTTTTTTTTTAGAGAGAGAGAGAGAGAGAGAGAGAGAGACAGCATGGTGGGGGGCAGAGGGAGAGAATCTCAAGCAGACTCCCCGCTGAGCACAGAGCCTGATGCAGGGCTCAATCCTAAGATCGTGACCTGAGCCAAAATCAAGAGTCGGATGCTTAATGGACTGAGCCACCCGGGCATCCCAAGTTGTGGGGTTTTCAAAAACACTTCCTGAGTAACACAGACTAGGTGGTATCACATATATAACGCAGTGAAGTCCATGCTTAGCTTCCGACGGAATCCCACGTGTCTGGTGTGCCCACTTCACACGTACTATCTGTCTGAAGACTCCACGGGCACTCGAAAGCCAGAGGCTTCCACTCTGCGGCTCCTGAGATTAAGAAAACCTCGCTCGGTTACATCTCAGCCTTTAAGACACTCCCTCACTCCCTGCAGGCCCGTAAGTCTTGCCAGAAGTTTCCCATACCATTTTGTGGATGAAGGTCTGTGGCCTCAAGGCACCTAAGGTGTACCAGCGAAAAACCCAACAAGCTGGAGAGCACCTCCCCCTACTGGCTGATGCAGCAAACGTATAGCAACCACCATTGGTTCCTTTTTGTTGTTACTTTGATTCCAGGGCAGTTAATAGCACCCAGTGTTCATTAGCTTCAGGCGTACAACTCACTGGTTCCGATCAAAAGGTCAAATTCTTAGGGCAGNTCCCTGGGTTAGTCCCTAAAAAGGGACTTGACCGGCACGGGAATCATCAGAGCGGCTCCCGGCTTGACTGACACGGCCAGCCGCTGCTCAGGGTGTCAGCCAGCAAGGAACATGCCTGCTCCCTCCTTCCGCTCGCTCCTGCTGTGTCCTGGGCCCAGAGAGCCTCCAGAAGCCTCTGGGCAAGCTTCTCTGCCTCTCTTCTAGTTTGGGGTGGGCGGGGGGTGTCACCGAGCTCCTTCCCGTACTGTTGGTGGCAGGAGAGGAAGGACACTGTGTGCACGTGCACAGCGCGGTGGCCCTGCCTGCCTGCCCACGGGGTCCCGGCCCTGCTCTCACATCGCTCCTCTGGGTTTGCTGAAGCTCACGGGGGACTTCACCTTCCACGCGGCCTCTGTTCAGTCCACCACCCCCTGGCCGCCTGGCGCTAGCCGTCAGCTCGTGTCACCGTCCCTGCGACAGCGAGCCACTTCTCCGCATCACGGTTTTCTCTTGAGCCTACCTTCACGGGAACTCTCCCTCCCTCCCTCCACGTTTTAAACTGTAGATTGCGTGCAGCTAAACGCCTACAACTTAAGTTTATAGCTTAATACATTTTAGATATGGGATCGAGTGGTCCCCTCGTGCTTTGCAATCAATAACCGCCCAGCTCCCGGCGATGACTGTCCGCTAGTCTTCCCTGTTCTCACAGCACCTCACTTCTGTGCTCACGGTTATTCCCATCGTACAAAGAAAACAACTAAGATGGGGGTGGAGGTCTTTCTTATCTGGTCCAACCCAAATACCACCACTCCTGAGTGGGAACGGCGGGGAGGCTTGCAGGGGCTTGCGGGGGCTCGTCGGAGGCTGAATGCAGACATGGACACAGAGTCCCATGTGCCACACGGACAGAACACGCCTCCAGGATGAACGGTGTCGTGGCTCCTTTCAACAAAGGATCCAGTGGTAAACCTGACTGGATATTTGCTAGTATTAAGTGAAAAACAAAACACACATCTTGTTTGAGGTCATGATGGGATTGTGGCTTTGTTTTGAGAAGATAGAGCTGGTATCTTTCAGGCAGGAGTACACGTGTGGGATTGGGGTGGGTGGGAGTGGGTGCAGGTCTAGATGAAACAAGATTGGCCACACGGCGATGGGCATACCAAGGTCACTAAACTATTCTGTGCTTTGATTATGTTTTAAAATTTCCATGATAAAAAGAAAAAAGAAAACTCTTTTTTTTTTTTTTAATTAAATGGCCAGGGATTTCTCCTGAAATAGTACACAGGCTGTGTAACTTTTACGACCCCCCCCCCCATGAGGGGAGACATTAGCACCCTTCCTCCTCCATGAACCAAAGCAGCAATCACAGCGGGCCCTGCAGGAATGGGTCAGGCCAGGCTCTTGCTCTCGGTTCTTCCAGGGCTCCCCCCCCGCCCCCACGCTCACAGTAGAGCCAGAGTCCCGGCCGTGCACAGGATGTGACCCCCAGCCCCTTCTCCAGCCTCTGCCTCCCATCCTCCCCAACTCAGGGAGCTCCCTCCTGTGGCTCTGGGCTCCGTGCTGCTCTTGCTTCCCAAACACACTCTGGGGTCAGGGTCCTAGTCCTGGAAGATCCCCCCACCCCCCAAGATACTCATGGGACTCACTCACACGGTTTCAGATGGTCACCCCCCGAAGGACACTCCCTTGACCAATTAATGCCCATCCTCTCCATCACTCTCCAAACCTTTGTTTCTTCACAACCATCTGATGCCATTGAACATATTTGTTTATAGTCTGTCTGCCGCACTAAAGATAAGGGGGCTTCATGGGGCCTCTGTGCCTACTGGCCCTAGAGAAGGAACCTCATAGGGCTGCTGGCTCTTACCATATGATCGTGCCCTGGTGTTCCTGTGTCAAGACCAAATGCCCCAGGTTTCTGGTCTGAACCCTACAGTTTTTTTCAAGAAACTTGTCTCTAAATTCGAATGTCATTTAAGCAAGCAGGTGTGAACGGTTCATGAAGGCAACATGACCACAGTTCCAGGCTTAGGTGTGTGTCGGGATGGAGGTGTGGGGGGCAGAACGGGCAGGAGGCTGTCAGAAGTCAGCATCCCCCAGGCAGGCTGAAGCGGAGCAGTGACCGAGGGAGGGCAGGAAGCACTTATAACCAAACCCACCTGTCGACACCATCTGTCAATCAAGCCCCAAATTGGCACCTGCACCGGGACCAAAATAACGGGAGCCCTCACCTGCTAGGCATGTGCTGGTGTCCTGCACGGTTTCTCGGGGGGACCCTCCCACTGGCTCTGCACCGGCCGTGCTGGTAGTGTTCCCAGGTTACGGGCAAGAGAAGACGGCTTGCGGGGTTCACCTAGCCCGCATGGTTTTTTCTTTAAGATTTTATTTCTTTATTTGATAGAGAGAGAGAGAGAGAGAAAGAGAGAAAGAGAGAGAGAGAGCCAGCAAGGGGAGGGGCAGGGGCAGAGGGAGAAGCAGGCTCCTGTTGAGCGGGGAGCCCGGCACGGGGCTCGATCCCGGGACCCGGGGATCATGACCTGGGCCGAAGGCAGATACTTAACTGACTGAGCCACCCAGGCGCCCCTGCGTTGTCAGTACTGAAACCAGGGTTGGTTTTAGTGCAACGTGCGCCTGAGGAGCAACAGCGCTATGGTTATGGTTGAGTGCCCAGGCTGTGTGAACACTGCACACCTGCCTGTGCGTGTGTGTGCGTACGTGTGTGTATGCGTGTCTGTGTGTGTGCGTACGTGTGTGTGTACGTGTGTGCGCGTGCGTACGTGTACGTGCGTGCGTGCGTGTGTGTGCGTGCGTACGTGTGTGGGGGGGGTTTGGGAGCTCTGAGAGTGAAGATCGCCCTGAAAACTATTTTTTCCCTAGCTAATCCACCACCTAACCTTGGCGGAAATACTGGGCCAATTTCAATATTTACCAAACTCAGTAATAAAATAAATAAGCAATAATATAACAAAAATGTAACAATTACCAGTCATGTAAACACCGGGCAACATCTGTGAGTCACGGTAGTAACATGTTTAGCTTCGAGTTTGTAGCTTGAGCTCGACTGGACCCTGGGGGCTCTGGGAAGACGACCACTCAACACTAAGCAGCAGGTGCCCATGGGGCGGGGGGGGCGGGGGCGATGGGCAAGAGGGGCTGGAGCCGGCCGTGTCCTGCCTCACTTTATAAAGGGATACACTTGCGACTTTCTGGCGTAAGGAGAGATTTAAAAATGATGATTCAAGGGAAATGCATCCCAATATTGTTACTTCCTTCAACTTCTCTGTATATTCCAAATTTTCTTTACCGAGGATATAGTGCAATTGTGGAAGAGCCAATCACCTTTAAAATACATTTTAAAAATGAATAGCAAATGATGACCTAAGTTCTAGAGGTGTTAAGGAATGCATGGTGACTGCTTTTTTAAAGGTAGCTCTCACACAAGATTTAAATTGTACTATATGAAAAAAGACGACGTTATTTGAGGGATCATGGGTGATTTGAGAAGTATCATTTTTTACTCACACATTTAAAAGCAGTAAGAAATATTTTTAAATATTTTAATTAATTAAAATTAATTACTAATATTTTATATATTTTATATTTATATTTATTTTATATATAAATACAAATATATTTATATATAAACACACATATATTTATATATTAATAATTATTAACTTATTGATTAATAAAATTAATTAAATATTTTAAATATCTCAGTGCATTTGCAACTTCAAATCCCCTTACTGGGTTCAGATTAGCCTCCCAACTCATGGGTGTTTTACTGCGGATGGACCCAATGGGTGGTTCAGTGAATTTCGGCACCTAGACCTCAGGTGATTGGCCACCTCGTGGACAGCTGGATGCATTAAATACCTCTGTGCCTCCGCACAGGCAGGACTCTTAAGAATTTTCAAATAAACAATGGACATTTCTAAAAATTTAACTCCATGGAAAGTCCAGTGCGAGCACTCTAGTCACCCAAGTGATAGCTTTGTTGAGAGGCAGCCTTGATTTTGATTCCCCCAAATTCATGATTGAAAGGCTGCTCGCCCAGCACATGACACCCCCACGTTTGGTTGGATTCCCAGGGTCACTGTGAGCCCCCCATGGCAGGGGAACTCGCTGGGGCTTGACTGGACACGGGTGCCCAAGTTCTCAAGTAGGTTCAGAAGGGCTGGGACTGTCCCCTCACGAGTAAAAAGAGACTTGGACGTCATCTCCGAGGCCCCTTTCCCTGCTTCTAACATCCTGACTCTAAGCCTTTGAACTTGACACTGGAATGAGGAGCAAAGACGTTTCTTCAAAAGCTGCTGTTCCCTTTCTGGATCATGACACCAGTTCTAACCTGGAACAGCTGAGAATGGGGACTGTGTTTTATCGGGAGCAAGCCTGCGGCAAAGCGATCCACACAAATGTTCTGGGGCTTAAAACAGACCCTCTTTTCTGATGTCTGGCATTTTAGATATTTAGTTTTTTTTTTTTTTTTTTTTCCTTTTAAAGTAAGCTCCACACCCAGGGTAGAGCCCGACGGCGGGGCCTGAACTCACAATCCTGAGATCAAGACCTGAGCTGAGATCAAGAGTCAGAGACACTCCACCTATGGAGCCCCCCAGGTGCCCCTATTTAGTATCTTTTTTGTCACACGAGACCAGTCCTTCGGGGAAGTCCCTCGCCTTCTTGACAAGGTTCCTACCAAAGGCATTCCAGCCTGGAGTTTCCATAAACTCAATCTTGTGGCTGCTTCTCAGGGAGCCTGCCCCGAGGAGGGAGAACGGCCGCTGGAGCGAAGCCCCGCACACCGGGGCTTAAACAGACGCCCCTCTTGCCAAGGCTCGAGCCTCCAAGCCCGAGAGCAAGGTGTCGGCAGAGGGGGCTTCTCGTGGACTTGGTGTCTCTTCTTCTTCAGGGACGCCAGTCAGATGGGGCGAGGGCCCAGACGCATGGCCTCATTTTCAGTCACCTCTGAAAAGACCCTCTGTCCCAATACTGTGACACCCTGAGGTACTGGGGGTCAGCACTTCACCATTCGAATCCCGGGGGGACAAATACAGCCCACAGAGCCATTGCAGAGTTTACGGTTTTTCTTTTTCACATACTTTGACGTATTTTTAGTAGGCTTAATGTTAAGTATTGAAAGTTTAAAAACCAAGACAGGCCTGTATCATGTGCGTGTGAAACCCAAGTGCTGTGTAAGGACCTATCGTCTGGCTAGAAACCATACTCGTTGCTTTAGGGTTTACTGAAAACCTTCCCAGCTGCCCTGGGGAGTAGCTTCAACTGGAAAAAAGGGATGGTCAAGCCCAGACACCCAGGGAAGCTGAATTCACAAACAGAAGATTCGACAATCGACACCACTCCACAGTCATTTTCCTGGATGGCTGTGTGCATAGCACTTTGAAGGGTCACACCAAAAGGTGGTCAAATTGTCACCTGCCCAGATCAAAACCTTGCTTCCCCAGAGTCCCTCCAGGCATGGTCCCCAGGTCACCACCACCCGAGGCACCTACAGGTTACTCGCGAGTGCAGGGGTCTGCATCCCACCCTGGACCCCGAGAATCCAGCTCTGGCAGGGAACCTGGGCTTTAACAAGCACCCCAGAGGCCCCTGAATCCTTGGGTCTCTGCTCCGAGGGCTGTGTGCTGCTATGCGTGCACCCACGATCCATCCACAAGAAAGGTCATGACTGCAAAACTGAACACACCTTTATTTCACACTTGTTGCAACCCAGTCTAGGCAGACAGTACCCTGTGTCACAGTCATGATCAAGATCCCCTTCTATCTGCTTGGTAGGTCACTGAAAACTCAGCACATTTAAATAAAAATCACATAAAAGATCTGTAGAGAAACTGATCTAGCAGTTTCCCCCCAAACAACAGACTTCCTCTTCATCAGTAAACGTGGCAGGTGCTGACAGGGGAACACAATGCAAACCTGACCGTGAGATTTGTTAACACGCAGCACTATACATCCGTGTGCTTTCAAGTCTAAAGATTAACTACGAACGTCCAAGAGCCTGATCTGACTGTTACCAGCCACCAAGAACCCGAAGAGGAAAAGCAAGGGCACTGTGGAAATTTCACTCTTCCTGGAAATTCAGCCTCACACACTGGACAAGGGTCCAGGGCACTGGAGAGGCAGCGACGCTGATCCAAGGGCCCTGCTGACGTGGGGAAATGCAGCTGCCGTGCCTTTCCTGCTTCCCGGGGTCCGCTCCACCAGCTTCGCACTAACCTGGTCCTCTGGGCTCAAGTGACTATTCGGCTGGAATCTTTATAGTTCCGAGAACTATCCTGGCTGAACCCAAGGGTAACACGCCCTGTCCAAAATACAGATGTTCTCGTGCAAAGGCCATTCTGTAGGTTGCATATATGTGTGTGTGTGTGTGTGTGTGTGTATGTATGTATCCTGGCTCCTATGGGAGACAAAGCTTTTCTCCTCTTTCACAAGAGAATACTGCGGCCGGGACGGCGGCTCTGGCTAGCTCCTCTTCCTGTGTTCCCTCATGTGCGCAGCAATGGAACCAGCAATTTCTGCATTCTTCTTGTTCTGGCCAAAATAGTCTAGGAATTGACCATCTGGTCCAATCAAGTACATGATTATTGTATGATCCACCTGCAGAGAAGGGGAGAGAGAAAGGACAGACAGATTACCAAAATACGCTGCTTCTTGGACTGAGTAAACGCTGCAGGAGAGAATTTCACATTACTGCTTAAATAGCCTTTGTAATATCTGTCATTTACAGAATGGGTCTAAGCCTATTGTAATAAATTCACGGTGACAGGTATCCAAAATCTTCTGTGTTCCAGGACTCCACACTGACTGCTGCTTTAAACAGCAGGAAGAATTTGGAATTCTTGTTCCACCTGTAACGTGCGTATCCACGCGATGTCTGAGAATCTACTTCCAAGAACCAGGTAGCTCATGATGCCTAAATGCTGCCTACGTTTTAGAAGAATCCAGAAAAGTCACCACTGGAGTAAGTAAAAGTAAGTATATAATTTATAAATTCCAGCACAGTATTTAGTCCTGATATTAGTGATGCAAATGGAAATGTGGCAACAAGGGTTTCCTCCCTTAGGAAATTTGTATCTACTATGATGAATGATCCCGTGAGAAGCAGGTGACCTGGAAACACTCAGGAGCCGTAAATGCTACACCTCCAAGGACTCCTCTTCAATTTGTTATCTGTTTTCCAGGCAAAGCTCTGAAAACATTCCTAGCTCTAACTTAGGCTTACATTAGTCACCCATTTTTTTATTTATATGCTTCCACCAAACCCAAGTTTAAATGAGAAGACTTGGCACCTAGAGTTCTTGGAATCTACTGCAGGCTTGACTGCTACTTGGCAAGACAAGAAGAAAGACAGGCATGTGCGCACACACACCAAACGGGAGCCGCCCCCCGAATGTGCCCGTCGCACAGTATAGGTCTGTGAGGTCATTACTCCTTATATACACACATTCATACAGGGAGCGCGAACGGAAAGAGCCACTTGCCTGCGCACATAAGGAAGGAATGTACGCCCGGAGCTCCGACAGCTGGTGGTTTCATGTGTCTTGGAAGAGCCTAACGCGGGAGCAGGACGCGGAGCTGCACTCCTCCGCATATCTGACAGTCACGGAGGCGTCTCCGGCTCGCTCTTCAAGCCTGACTGTGGCCTACATCTTTCTCCTTACTTCTTCCTTTTTCCCACTCTTTTCTCTCTCTCCCTTAAAAGACTAGAATTCCAGTGGATTTATTTAACGAGTGTTCTTACTATAAGTTACTTTCTAGCACACAGTGAAAATACTGTTCTATCTGCATCCACCAAACTTGTCAGTGGTCACGTTCCCACGTTCGGCTGGCTTGCGGGCGAGCGAATCGCCATGTGTCTCTAACACAGAGTGCTTTAAAGTGCTAGCCGTTTCTAGGATAGAAATAGGGAGCTGGTGTTGAGGGACGTGCTCTTTCTCACTAGGTTTCCTACTCCTCTACAAACGGCCCAAAGGGCTCGAGAGTAAGCTGAATCACTGCTAAGTGCCAGACCGAAGCTTAAACCCGGGTCTGTCCACTTTGACAGTCCACTCCTTCCACCAGCTCATGGCCACGATCCCTGCTCGTGTTCTACTGCGGACCCCCAACGCGGCTTTTCGAATGTGTGAGTTTTCTAGACACATGTATATGTTTCTTATGTTTTGAAAAGGAAACACGTGCACATAAAAATGAGCACAAGAACATACAGT
This sequence comes from Ailuropoda melanoleuca, assembly GCF_002007445.2. NCBI lineage: Eukaryota > Metazoa > Chordata > Mammalia > Carnivora > Ursidae > Ailuropoda > Ailuropoda melanoleuca. The sequence goes on from NC_048234.1 coordinate 4,780,691, forward strand.
AAACTTATGCAGTGGAAATGTGCCACTCGTTCCAGACGCCCAGCGTCCCTCCGTTGTGCTCAGAGGGAACCACTGCCACCCGTTCCTTTTGGATGCTTCCAGAGAACTGCCTGCACTTACTAGTGTGTCTATACCTGCCTACCTCTTTCACCACCAGCACTGCTTCCTTCTGTGTGGAAGCAAAAAACACTCTAGCTGCTTTCTCATTTTACAAGGGACTGGACACCGCGCTCTGACTACATACACAGTAGCTTTTAAAAATCGGTTGCCTGGTTTTCAGTCTTCTCCGAGAACACTGCTGTGGGGCACAGGTGTAGAAAAAGTCCCCAAAGCAGAATCTCTGAAGTAAAAGGTATTCACTTTAAATGTGACAAACTACCCCCCGAAGAGGGTGTGTCACTTCAATTCCCATCATCCACGCAGGGTGGTGCCTGTTCCTCCGAATTCAACAGTGTATTCCCTCTTTTCCCAAACTAGATTTCGACAGTATTTCAAACGTTCAACCTCTGCTGATCTAACAGGTAGAAAGTAGCATCACATTGTATAATTCCCATTCTTTCATTCGGAGTGGAACCGAACATCTTTCCTTGGCTTTGGAAGCCAGTTGTAGTGTTTTTCTTTCTATTTTTTTTTTTTTTAGAGAGAGAGAGAGAGAGAGAGAGAGAGACAGCATGGTGGGGGGCAGAGGGAGAGAATCTCAAGCAGACTCCCCGCTGAGCACAGAGCCTGACGCAGGGCTCAATCCTAAGATCGTGACCTGAGCCAAAATCAAGAGTCGGATGCTTAATGGACTGAGCCACCCGGGCATCCCAAGTTGTGGGGTTTTCAAAAACACTTCCTGAGTAACACAGACTAGGTGGTATCACATATATAACGCAGTGAAGTCCATGCTTAGCTTCCGACGGAATCCCACGTGTCTGGTGTGCCCACTTCACACGTACTATCTGTCTGAAGACTCCACGGGCACTCGAAAGCCAGAGGCTTCCACTCTGCGGCTCCTGAGATTAAGAAAACCTCGCTCGGTTACATCTCAGCCTTTAAGACACTCCCTCACTCCCTGCAGGCCCGTAAGTCTTGCCAGAAGTTTCCCATACCATTTTGTGGATGAAGGTCTGTGGCCTCAAGGCACCTAAGGTGTACCAGCGAAAAACCCAACAAGCTGGAGAGCACCTCCCCCTACTGGCTGATGCAGCAAACGTATAGCAACCACCATTGGTTCCTTTTTGTTGTTACTTTGATTCCAGGGCAGTTAATAGCACCCAGTGTTCATTAGCTTCAGGCGTACAACTCACTGGTTCCGATCAAAAGGTCAAATTCTTAGGGCAGCAGGCCAGTGTGTCGCAAGCATGAATTCCAGAGGGTCCAACTCTCTACGAGACTTAAATATACGCATTCTAATTTTTAAAATGGAAAGTCACCATTCCCATTCTGGATTCTGTGCAGGACTACCTTATGACTGAACACAAATCTCGGCGCCCAAAGGCACCTTCACGTTTATGACCTGCAGGGCACGGAGCTGTCGCTACTGGTTACAGGCAGACTCCATGAAAATGATGTGTTCTTGTGAGTCAAGACCAACCCATCAACGGAGACCAGACAGCCCGATGTTCCCAAGTGTTTTACGAAACACACGAAGGCCAGTGGATGGTATAGTTGGGCATCTGTCTGACAGCGGTCCGAGCCAAACCAGGGTCTGTAGACAGACTCTTACGACTAATCGCTTTGCTCAACCAATGTTACAGAGAAACCAGAGCATGAGGGGAAAAAACGGAACTACTACTACAAGGCCGACTATTCACGGCCAGGAAGAAATGTCCAGTTTGGGAAGAAGGCTGGGTGGGCAGGGCGGATGCCCTTTGTGGGTGCTTCACTGTGAGAGCACAGCTAAGAGAAGGAGCAAGGCTCGTGGGGCAGTGCGGCTGAATGCCAAGGCAGAGCTGTACAAACACCACCTCCTATCTGTCCTTTATCAGCAGAAAGCAAATATAAACACAGAACTTTCTACAGTTCCTAGAACAATACACCTCACAGAAAGTCCACCTTCTCACGGCTTTCGGTCTTGTCTCTTGCTTTTCAGAACTCTAACGCATCCCAAAAATGCGGTTCCCAGGGGCTCACACTTCTTCCTATGCCTCTTCCCGGGGACACAGGGAGAACCTACACAATGTTTTCAACTTAAAGAAGCGCTGTCCCCAAGTGATGGCTTTTTATTTCCAACGTGGTATCCAAGCATCACGTTCCACTGAATCTAAAATACCACTCCCTGTGTATTTTCCCGTAATTTTATGGGTCACTAAAAAGGAAAACAGACAATGAAATTATGAGAACAGTGAATATACATTAAACCAGCATCCTTAAAAAAAAATATCGATGCTTCTATTGTCCTTTCAAATATCCCCAATTCCTGAGGAATTCCTGCTGATCTCAGCCTTTCTTTCACTTCTGAAGCCAGTTGTCTGAGCTGTACGACTGTGTGGGGCCTGAGACCCGGCCCGTGGGCGACACCCGAGCATTTACTCACTATGTAGTCCTCATCCTCGTCCTTGGGGCCAGGGCTGTAATACACCCTGTATGCTCGGGCCACTTGATCAATCTCTTCTTTGCTGCCAGTCAGGCCAACCAGTTTGGGAGAAAATTCTGAATAAAAAATGAGAAACACAGTGAAAAAACAGAAGCAAGCGAACCCCCCACCCCCCGCCCCATCGACTTTAAAAACCAGTCTCAGTTATGAAGCAGCTCTACTGCCACGCTCCTCTGCGGGCCCCTGAACACTCCCTCATGATTCGCAGGAAAAGAAATGCACACAGAACAGATGCAAATTCTCCTTGGTAATGAAGAAGTCCCATTCGCCAAGACAGGCCACGTCCTGGGCCATCAAATGCACCCTAACAGATTTAAAAGAACAGAAACTGTATGATGTGTGCTCAGACCACAGCTGGGTAAGCGGAAAATCCCGAAACACGCGGAGATGAAAGTTCTGAATAATTCATGGGTCAAAGAAATCTCGAGAGACTGAGAAGTACTTTGAACAGAGTGAAAATGAAAACACAACTTCTTGCCATTTGTGGCGTGCAGCCAAAGCAGTGCTTCAAGGCACATGTGTGGCACTGAATTTGTACACTGGAGAAGAGACTAAAATCGGGACTCTAAATACCCCCTTAGGAAGCTAGAAAAAGAAGAGCCAATCAAATCCAAAGTGAACAGAAGGAAAGAATGAGAGCAGAAATCAATGAAACTGAAAACAGGAAATCAGTAGAGATAAAGCAACGAAACCCCAAGCTGGTTCTTTGTAACATGTAAGTCAGATCCTTTCAAAATGATCTTGTAAAGATCTGGAGGGAATGGATTCTTATTATTTAAATCACATTTTTTTAAATTAGTTTAGTTGTTTTTAAATACTCTGATTACTTCTGAGACTCGTGATGTTTACAGATATTGTCATGAATTAAGCAGTACAGGTTTTCATTGTATCCTGAAAAAACAGGTTTGCTTCCGGATTCAGTCATCCCACGCCAACAGCTGCATCTCATTTTCCAGTAAACAATCTCACGGCATGCATCCGCTGTCTGGTTTCTGGGATTCGTGGAAATGAGCTGGTGGAGGTCACTAAAACACCTGGATTCATCAGACTACAGAGATGACGGTCCAACAGCTAACAGCAGGACCTTCTTCCAAAGGTGGAGGAAAAAAGCCTACTGTCATTTCTAATTCCTCCTGAATTAAAAAACTGTTCAGATACTGAAAAAGCAGGATGGCTTGTTTTTCTTCTCCACTCTGAGTAGAGAGAAAAAGCGAATGAGGTCTAAATTAGCTGCACGTCCAAACCTTTTTTAAAAAATTGTTGCAATAAATTTTCTACACGTGAACTTAAGTATTTTTAAATTTCCCCTGGTTCCAACTAGTAAAGATCATGTTCTCACTGAGTGTATGTATGTGCCGGTGAAGCATATTACTGTGAGGTTTTTGCATTTCAGTTACGAGAACTCAGATCTCTCATCTGAGGACGTTTAGGATTTGGTTAACCTGCGCCAACAACCGCCAACATCACACCTCCAATGAATCTCACTGTCGCCCAGTGAGTCACACCGCTTCTCACTGCTTTAGGAAATACCGTGTCGTTGTTCAAATTCCTGCTAATCCTGCGCACTGTGAACATAAATTCGCCTTCAATATCTAATAAAAACTCTAAAACTGCAAGAAAACATAAACCTTTCTCACCTTTGGCTGGGCAAAGATGTCTTACAAATGAAACCAAAAGAATTATCTATAAAAGAACACACTGATAAACTGGATGTCATCAAAACCGAAAACTGCTCTTCAAACCACATTAAAAGACTGAGATGACAAGCCACAGACTGGGAGAAAATGTCTGCGATCATACAGCTGATAAAAGACTCGTATCGGGAATATACGTGATGAACAAATACAAGTAAAACGAACAGCCCCCCCAAAATGAGCAAAAGCTGTGAAAAGACACCAGAAAAGAAGACATACAGATGGTAAATAAGAACATGAAAAGATGCTTAATATTTTTTTTCCGAAGATTTGAGAGAGCGAGAGAGAGAATGAGCGAGTAGGAGGAGGGGCAGTGGGAGATGGAAAGAGAAACCCAGGCAGACTCCCCACTGAGCGCAGAGCCTGACACAGGGCTCGATCTCATGACCCCAAGATCGGGCCTGGAGCGAAACCAAGAGTTGGACACTTTAACCAACTGTGCAACGTGCCCCTCAGGCGCCCCGATGCTTACCATCAAGGGTCATCAAGGCAAAGCACGTCAGATCCATGATGAGCTACCACCGAACACCTAGTGAAGTGGCTAAAATTAAAGGCCGACCACATCGAGTGTGGTGAGGCCGGGCAGGAGCTGGAGCTCTCACGCGCAGCTGGCGGGAAGGTGAAAACGTATGACTGCTTTGGAAAACTGTTTATCAGTTTCTTGAAAAGAGGAAAGCGCACCAACCACATGATCCCACAACCTCCTCGTATGCATTTACTCAAGAGAAATGGAAAGTCCGTGTCCGTACGAAGACTTGGACGGGAACGCTCTGTCGCGGCCCCGAACTGAAGTAGGCCCAGTGTCCGTCAACAGAACACTGCTCAGCAACAGCAGAGTGACCTACTGACACAGGCGAAAACACGGATGAGTCTCAAAAGAATTATGCTCAAAGAAGCCATTAAAAGAGAAAAGAGTACACAGTGTAGAATTCTGTTTACGTAAACTTCTAGAAAATGCAAACTAACCTACGCTGACAGAAAGCAGATTAGTGGGTGCCCAGAGACAGGAGTGCGGGCAGGGGGGAGGGAGGAGCAAGGGCGCAAGGAAACCGCTGGGGGTGATGGGAACGTCCAGTTTTTGACTGTGGTGATGGTGTCACAACTGCAGACATACGATGAAAGGTGATAACTACAGACTTCATATCCCTGCGTGTTAGTTTATGTTCACTGTATCTCGATAAATA
>NC_048234.1:4786838-4788076 GCF_002007445.2 Ailuropoda melanoleuca
TTTCTCACCTTTGGCTGGGCAAAGATGTCTTACAAATGAAACCAAAAGAATTATCTATAAAAGAACACACTGATAAACTGGATGTCATCAAAACCGAAAACTGCTCTTCAAACCACATTAAAAGACTGAGATGACAAGCCACAGACTGGGAGAAAATGTCTGCGATCATACAGCTGATAAAAGACTCGTATCGGGAATATACGTGATGAACAAATACAAGTAAAACGAACAGCCCCCCCAAAATGAGCAAAAGCTGTGAAAAGACACCAGAAAAGAAGACATACAGATGGTAAATAAGAACATGAAAAGATGCTTAATATTTTTTTTCCGAAGATTTGAGAGAGCGAGAGAGAGAATGAGCGAGTAGGAGGAGGGGCAGTGGGAGATGGAAAGAGAAACCCAGGCAGACTCCCCACTGAGCGCAGAGCCTGACACAGGGCTCGATCTCATGACCCCAAGATCGGGCCTGGAGCGAAACCAAGAGTTGGACACTTTAACCAACTGTGCAACGTGCCCCTCAGGCGCCCCGATGCTTACCATCAAGGGTCATCAAGGCAAAGCACGTCAGATCCATGATGAGCTACCACCGAACACCTAGTGAAGTGGCTAAAATTAAAGGCCGACCACATCGAGTGTGGTGAGGCCGGGCAGGAGCTGGAGCTCTCACGCGCAGCTGGCGGGAAGGTGAAAACGTATGACTGCTTTGGAAAACTGTTTATCAGTTTCTTGAAAAGAGGAAAGCGCACCAACCACATGATCCCACAACCTCCTCGTATGCATTTACTCAAGAGAAATGGAAAGTCCGTGTCCGTACGAAGACTTGGACGGGAACGCTCTGTCGCGGCCCCGAACTGAAGTAGGCCCAGTGTCCGTCAACAGAACACTGCTCAGCAACAGCAGAGTGACCTACTGACACAGGCGAAAACACGGATGAGTCTCAAAAGAATTATGCTCAAAGAAGCCATTAAAAGAGAAAAGAGTACACAGTGTAGAATTCTGTTTACGTAAACTTCTAGAAAATGCAAACTAACCTACGCTGACAGAAAGCAGATTAGTGGGTGCCCAGAGACAGGAGTGCGGGCAGGGGGGAGGGAGGAGCAAGGGCGCAAGGAAACCGCTGGGGGTGATGGGAACGTCCAGTTTTTGACTGTGGTGATGGTGTCACAACTGCAGACATACGATGAAAGGTGATAACTACAGACTTCATATCCCTGCGTGTTAGTTTATGTTCACTGTAT
>NC_048234.1:4794469-4825714 GCF_002007445.2 Ailuropoda melanoleuca
CCGGCCCGTGGGCGACACCCGAGCATTTACTCACTATGTAGTCCTCATCCTCGTCCTTGGGGCCAGGGCTGTAATACACCCTGTATGCTCGGGCCACTTGATCAATCTCTTCTTTGCTGCCAGTCAGGCCAACCAGTTTGGGAGAAAATTCTGAATAAAAAATGAGAAACACAGTGAAAAAACAGAAGCAAGCGAACCCCCCACCCCCCGCCCCATCGACTTTAAAAACCAGTCTCAGTTATGAAGCAGCTCTACTGCCACGCTCCTCTGCGGGCCCCTGAACACTCCCTCATGATTCGCAGGAAAAGAAATGCACACAGAACAGATGCAAATTCTCCTTGGTAATGAAGAAGTCCCATTCGCCAAGACAGGCCACGTCCTGGGCCATCAAATGCACCCTAACAGATTTAAAAGAACAGAAACTGTATGATGTGTGCTCAGACCACAGCTGGGTAAGCGGAAAATCCCGAAACACGCGGAGATGAAAGTTTTGAATAATTCACGGGTCAAAGAAATCTTGAGAGACTGAGAAGTACTTTGAACCAAGTGAAAATGAAAACACAACTTCTTGCCATTTGTGGCGTGCAGCCAAAGCAGTGCTTCAAGGCACATGTGTGGCACTGAATTTGTACACTGGAGAAGAGACTAAAATCGGGACTCTAAATACCCTCTTAGGAAGCTAGAAAAAGAAGAGCCAATCAAATCCAAAGTGAACAGAAGGAAAGAATGAGAGCAGAAATCAATGAAACTGAAAACAGGAAATCAGTAGAGATAAAGCAACGAAACCCCAAGCTGGTTCTTTGTAACATGTAAGTCAGATCCTTTCAAAATGATCTTGTAAAGATCTGGAGAGAATGGATTCTTATTATTTAAATCACATTTTTTTAAATTAGTTTAGTTGTTTTTAAATACTCTGATTACTTCTGAGACTCGTGATGTTTACAGATATTGTCATGAATTAAGCAGTACAGGTTTTCACTGTATCCTGAAAAAACAGGTTTGCTTCCGGATTCAGTCATCCCACGCCAACAGCTGCATCTCATTTTCCAGTAAACAATCTCACGGCATGCATCCGCTGTCTGGTTTCTGGGATTCGTGGAAATGAGCTGGTGGAGGTCACTAAAACACCTGGATTCATCAGACTACAGAGATGACGGTCCAACAGCTAACAGCAGGACCTTCTTCCAAAGGTGGAGGAAAAAAGCCTACTGTCATTTCTAATTCCTCCTGAATTAAAAAACTGTTCAGATACTGAAAAAGCAGGATGGCTTGTTTTTCTTCTCCACTCTGAGTAGAGAGAAAAAGCGAATGAGGTCTAAATTAGCTGCACGTCCAAAACCTTTTTTAAAAAATTGTTGCAATAAATTTTCTACACGTGAACTTAAGTATTTTTAAATTTCCCCTGGTTCCAACTAGTAAAGATCATGTTCTCACTGAGTGTATGTATGTGCCGGTGAAGCATATTACTGTGAGGTTTTTGCATTTCAGTTACGAGAACTCAGATCTCTCATCTGAGGACGTTTAGGATTTGGTTAACCTGCGCCAACAACCGCCAACATCACACCTCCAATGAATCTCACTGTCGCCCAGTGAGTCACACCGCTTCTCACTGCTTTAGGAAATACCGTGTCGTTGTTCAAATTCCTGCTAATCCTGCGCACTGTGAACATAAATTCGCCTTCAATATCTAATAAAAACTCTAAAACTGCAAGAAAACATAAACCTTTCTCACCTTTGGCTGGGCAAAGATGTCTTACAAATGAAACCAAAAGAATTATCTATAAAAGAACACACTGATAAACTGGATGTCATCAAAACCGAAAACTGCTCTTCAAACCACATTAAAAGACTGAGATGACAAGCCACAGACTGGGAGAAAATGTCTGCGATCATACAGCTGATAAAAGACTCGTATCGGGAATATACGTGATGAACAAATACAAGTAAAACGAACAGCCCCCCCAAAATGAGCAAAAGCTGTGAAAAGACACCAGAAAAGAAGACATACAGATGGTAAATAAGAACATGAAAAGATGCTTAATATTTTTTTTCCGAAGATTTGAGAGAGCGAGAGAGAGAATGAGCGAGTAGGAGGAGGGGCAGTGGGAGATGGAAAGAGAAACCCAGGCAGACTCCCCACTGAGCGCAGAGCCTGACACAGGGCTCGATCTCATGACCCCAAGATCGGGCCTGGAGCGAAACCAAGAGTCGGACACTTTAACCAACTGTGCAACGTGCCCCTCAGGCGCCCCGATGCTTACCATCAAGGGTCATCAAGGCAAAGCACGTCAGATCCATGATGAGCTACCACCGAACACCTAGTGAAGTGGCTAAAATTAAAGGCCGACCACATCGAGTGTGGTGAGGCCGGGCAGGAGCTGGAGCTCTCACGCGCGGCTGGCGGGAAGGTGAAAACGTATGACTGCTTTGGAAAACTGTTTATCAGTTTCTTGAAAAGAGGAAAGCGCACCAACCACATGATCCCACAACCTCCTCGTATGCATTTACTCAAGAGAAATGGAAAGTCCGTGTCCGTACGAAGACTTGGACGGGAACGCTCTGTCGCGGCCCCGAACTGAAGTAGGCCCAGTGTCCGTCAACAGAACACTGCTCAGCAACAGCAGAGTGACCTACTGACACAGGCGAAAACACGGATGAGTCTCAAAAGAATTATGCTCAAAGAAGCCATTAAAAGAGAAAAGAGTACACAGTGTAGAATTCTGTTTACGTAAACTTCTAGAAAATGCAAACTAACCTACGCTGACAGAAAGCAGATTAGTGGGTGCCCAGAGACAGGAGTGCGGGCAGGGGGGAGGGAGGAGCAAGGGCGCAAGGAAACCGCTGGGGGTGATGGGAACGTCCAGTTTTTGACTGTGGTGATGGTGTCACAACTGCAGACATACGATGAAAGGTGATAACTACAGACTTCATATCCCTGCGTGTTAGTTTATGTTCACTGTATCTCGATAAATACGTCAAATAACGGAAGATACAGCAGGCGCCCCACGAAACACACTTTAAAATAACCTCAGAGCTTTAGACGGTACGTGTTTCAATGTGTCACACGTAAAATTAAATGTAAAACTACTCATTAGTCCCTTTGACCACGAGCCTAAACCAATTTCACCATAATTAAAATTAAAATTCCTGATTTTTCAGCACCCACGTGCCCATCATTCCTATAACAAAACAGATTTTTATTGTCATCATTTTTCAGCTGAGGAAACTTGAATCCTGAGAAATTATGCAATTTGCCCAAGCTCATGAGAACCTAAGCATTCATCCTTAATTCTACCATTACTTAGTCTGTAAAAGTGTGTTCTCATAGGTTTTAACCGGCACGAGGAGATGCTTCCACTTTTCCATGCAAAGTTATATATGTGTCTGTCATAATAAATGTTCTGGATTTATAAAAAATGTGTTAGGGACCTCAAACTGTAAATAAAGTCTCTAATCTCCCAATCTACACACTCCCAGGATGAACGTATGTCCTAATTTTACAGAGAGAATGAGGTACAGAGCTGGAATTAGAAGCAATGTGTCCTCACTCTACTCAACGTTCTGTCAGCTTTGTTGATACATGAAGGCCAAGTGCAGTCCTTCCTGTGACAAAATAAACAGAGCCGTGCATTATTATTGGTGTTTATTTGCTTATCAGCCAAAGTCACAACAGAGCCTCACCTTTTTATTTGCCTCTAAACCTAAGGATAGTATCATTTTTTGTCCTCCCTATTTCATGAGGCATGTAAGGTCAAATGAGTTGATCTTTCAAAAACTCTAAGAGCTTAAACAGATGTAAAGTATTATTATTATTTTAGTATTTTTATTTTATTTATTTACTTGAGAGAGAGAGAAAGCATGTGTGTGAGCTGGCGGGGGAGGGGTGTCAGAGGGAAAGAGAATCCTTGAGCAGATTCCCCACCAAGCACAGAACCTGACCAGGACCGTGAGATCACGACCTGAGCTAAAGTCAAGGGTTGGATGCTTAACTGACTGCCCCACCCAGGCGCTCCGAGATGTAAATATTATTAATAAGACATACCTTTCACATAATTTGCAATGGCTTCTTTTGTGTCCCTTTCTGGGTCAATAGTGATGAAAAGTGGAGTTAAATTTGGCAGAGTCGGAATATTATCTGGAAGAAAGTTCTCACTGGTCAGTATTCGCACTCTAGGGGAAAAGAGGAACACCAGCAGTGACAGTGGACAGCAGTAAGTGCTACAGCAAGGAGTTCAGGAACAGAGGGACACGGAACATTCGAGCGGAGAGGATGGGCAGGGGATGGGACGGCCTGCAGGAGGAGCAGACGTCCACAGTATCTGTGGTGGAACCAGATAATTATCCTACCCAACACCTTCACCAGTGCATGCACGTTACCCAGATCACATCGTGTGGTTATCTCGTGCCCTGATCCAGCCCGATGTTTGCAGTTTGCCTCCCGCACTGTTATCTCAAGGGCAAGGGAGCCATCAGTAAGGGCTGGATCCCCCGAAACAATCTATTTTAAGAAGGATGTACCCTGCCTCCTCCTTGGTAATAAATGCTGCTAACTGTACATCACAGACCGTACCAGTGATTTTCCAGTCTGTCTGTCACGGGGACGATGGCAGGGTCAGTAATGGGCGTCTACAATCAAGGAAGGGACACAACGCAGAGCTATGGGAAACCAGAGCTCGCGGCATTTTTAAGCAATCTGACTTTCAGCGTCAGAACAAGCTCCCTCTGGTAAAGAATACGGTGACAGGAATCAAAGCAGGGAACAAATGCGATGCTGAGATTTTATGTTCTCACAATGAGCCCAAATGATCACGACACCCAACCTGACAGTAATACAAGAACGTGAAAAGCGTGGTCACATTAAGGACATTAAGTAAACGTACTTTTTATAGTCGGTGATGGCTTACCTATCTCATCCACTACTTGAATCATTTTTTCGAGTTCTTCTGGACAGACATCAGGGCAATGAGTGAAACCAAAGTAAATCAATACCCACTGACCCACGTAGTCCTTGTCAGTTTTGGGTTCTCCTGTATGCGTTGTGAGGGAAAACGGGCCCCCGAGCAAAGGCTTTCCCAGGCTCCGCTGCTGCTCCTTCTCCAGTTCTTGAAGAGATACAAACACACACATTAAAAAAATCAATCTAACCACAGGCACCAAAATGCCTGATGTACGGTCAGTTCTACACTCACGACTGTGGGGGCACAGACTGGAAAACAGTCTGTTTCCAAGCAGCTTAAAAAATCTTTTAAGAAAAATAAGAATACGACAAGGAACAAAATCAAATCAAATGCTATGGTATTTAGTAAGTACTCTAAGAAAGCAAAGTGGTAAAGAAATTGCTTCCTCTTCTGAACAATTCAGTCCGGTCGCGAGGCGCGACCACGGCGGGGGCGAGGCAGGGGTTGCCACGGCCCAAAGCGGACTGTCCAGTCCCAAGTGCCGCAGGCTGGGCGGCCTGGAGTCTGGCATCTTAGCCTGCGTGTCCCGGGGAGGGCATCTGAATAGGGTGGGGACAGCGGCCATGGGACCTTAGTTACACATAAGGGATTGATCATAAATAAGCGTATTAAAGATAAGAGTCACACAAGGCAGAAGAGGTGGAAAGAGGGACTGAGAGAATCAGAACACACCCTGTAACGTCGTGTAGAGACTGCAGGTGCTGGTGTGAACTTGTGGCTGAGACATACAGATACAGACGTAAGCGGAGATGTGAGGACATACGTCTAGTTTCTAGCTCCGTCCACGCAGAGCATCGAGGAGTAGACACAACCCAGCAGCTACGAGCCCATGACCTGACCTTCTACATATCATCCTCCACTAGAAGGAAGTGGCTTTTGGAGAAGGGGCTGGTTTCGGGGCCACGGCAGAGGAAGGACAAGATGAGCCAGACTTAAGGAAGAACTCAACGAACGGTGAAGCAGGTCAAAAGGAATAGGAAGTTGCTCAGACTCCCAGGGACCAACGTGGGACAATTTGAGCATCAAAATAAAGAGAATATGGATTATAATTCTCAGAATACATAGGAAAGCACAAGTCAGTAAGGACATACGTAAACGGAGAGTGTGGTGAAGACTGGAGTATCTACGTTTGTAAGTACACACCACAAAATACACGTTAACCACATTTTCAGTAGAGAAGCCTGACAGATGTATGATGTACGTGAACATTATTAGTATGTTTAACAAAACGCAGTCACGTGGTACCAGACTAGAAGCAGCGAGAAAACAGCATCACTTTGGTGACATTCCTGCCGAAAAGACATGACCTGAATCTGAGGTCAAGGAGGAAATCAGACAAACCCAAACTAGGAGACATTTTACAAAATAACAAGGTTTTCAAGGTCATGAAAGTCACATGAAGACTGAGACACTGCTACGGACAGATGGGGACTAAAGAGAGGGGTAGGTACAGGAATGGTTCTAACCCGGATCCTTCTGCAACACTTGAATGAGGTCTGAAGGCTGAATGACAGTTAACACGTCGATGTTAATTGGCTGATTTGATGGCTGCACTACGATTATGTGAGGAGAACGTAATTGTTTGTAAAAAGTACACAGTGATATATTTGATGAGGCATCATGACGGAAAATACTCTCAGATAATTTAGAAATACTTTTAATAGTTTCACAGTAATTTTTTAAAATAAAACAAATACTATTGCAGGCAAAATTGCAAACTAAAGTCAAAAGACTGCATATCCTAGAACTGTCTCTGCCACTACTTTCCTAGCTTCTCAGATTTGTTTCTTTGTGAAACTAAAAGAACTTCTCACGAGAGCATGAAAATCACAGCAATAAAACACTATTTGTTACACAAAAGAAACACGTCTATATATTGATATGGATCTGACATTGTGGATTCTAAAGCCTATGAATTCTTACAGACTTAAACACATCCTTTGTATCATGGCATCAAAAGAGACTCTAGAGAACCACAACAGATTTAAATGATATTTTAAAGGTTTACTGGAAACTTCTAAACCAAATCTTAAAAACCCGGAATATTCACTAAAATATAAAGTTCTTGCAAACAATTTCTAAACACTTTCTGTGCTAATCCAGAGCCGTTCCTGGTACCTCCCGACCAGGTTCTCCCAATTTCTGTCCATCATCCATGGTCAGCCTCTGGCCTCTCCTCTGCTGATACTCGGCGGTTTGCAGTGCAGGCTGGCCCTTCTCTGGCCCTCCGGGCACCCTGGGCTTCCCCCTGGCTTGGCAGAGCCTCATCATGTGAAATCCTTTACTTCTGTGTCTGCTTCTCTGCCGCGTGCACCTCAATGGCTGGACCGCATCTTAGTTGCCTTCGTACCCTCTGGGCTTCACCACCCACCTCGAAACCTGTCCACATAAGTCTTTTCATGTAGTTAGACAATGGTATCTTGGCCTGGATCCTGGACTAGATAAAAGACAATTTAAAAAAACTGGTGAATTCCAAAACATTTAGTGAATAGTATTGCACCAGTTTTAATTTTAGTTTTGATAAATAAGCCATGGTTATATAATTTGCTAACATAGGGGAAGCCAGGTGAAAAGTACATAGGAACTCTCCCTGCCATCTTTATAACTATTCTGTTCATCTAGAATTATTTCAAGATAAGTTTAAAAACAAAATAAAAGATGTTAGGAAAAGGATTTTATTCTGAGCAGGCCAGAGGATATCTACTTACTCTGTGTCTTTTCTTTCTTGAAGTACTTCATTCCAGCCAATAAAGCCCCACCAATTGCAAACGTGAATGCCAGAGACTTCCAGGAAACCGGCTACTGGGGCAGAGATTTCAAATAAAAATACTAGTAAGATGCAAACATTTAACCATACTCAATTTACTGTCGTGGCTTTTAATATACACAAATACAGGTCTTGATCCTGTCAAGTATGTAGAATGTTTCCCGTTACTCTGGGGTGAGAAAGTACTGACAGTGTCTGGGAGCAGTTACATCTGGGCTGTGATCCAATTACAGAAGCATTCATTTCCAAAGGGAAAGTCCTTAAATGCATCTCATGTGAAAAACGACCCAAAGCTCAGGTCCCATAACCATTACTAAGTGTGACCCTGACTCCAACTGCTGATTTCAAAACCGGTTAATTATGTGATTGTGTTGATACCGGGAACAAAAATAAATCAAATAAAATTCGGGAGGTTGACCTAATTCTGGCTTCCAGAAGTAACAAAGCCAAAGTAGAAATGGAGCTTCTTGCAAATTATTTCTTTGCACTCTTTTCCAAATCCCAAGGTAAGTAAGATGTCGACTACCTCGACCTCATTCATTAACCTTCCTCCCCCAGCTCCTAACGCCCACTTCTCTTACCCATCACTAGTGGGTAGTGGCTTTCAAGTTCTCCCGGTGTCAGAACTAGAACCTGAGAGAACCCAAAGAAAAAAGGCATACCCTGCACGCAACTACGACCCACATCTTGCTCAATTTCAACATATACAACGAACCTCTTAAGGGGGTTCAAGTGACAGAAATAAGCAGGCTCTGACTCTTCAATCCTGGTCAACTTAAGGCTGAGACCTCCAGGTAAACCCGAACCCTATTCTGGGGTATTATGGGGTGAGGAGGCGTAAAGCGCACTAAAACCCAAGCCCGAGAATCCAGCCTCATGGAGAAGGCGTCGGTTCTCACGTTCTCCCTTTCGGGCTGGACTACCAGCAAAGCAAGAAAAAGGCAGGAGGAGAGTCTGTGACCCTCGCGGGTAAGGCTGAGCTGGGGACCATTTCCGAGATCACCACCAAGTGGGCCGGGGAGGCCGCAGGGCGGTGTGCAGGCGCGACGAGCAAAGGGAGGGCCGCATGTGTGCACTCACCCCGGGTTTGGAGGGGCGGGTGGGGTCCCTGCGGCCCTTCGGCTCGGGGCCGGCCGACCCCTGCGGGGGTGGCATCGCCGTGCTCAAGGGCCGGCTTCCCCGGCCGCTGCAAGCGAGCTCGGAGGTCCGCCACGCCTCCTCTCGCCGCGCGCCGAGTTGCCTCAGCCAGACTCCGGCGGCCCTCTCCGCCGGGGCGCAGACCACGAGCCCGTGAGGCACGAGCTGCCAAAGTCGGCCCCCCGGAAGCCGCATGCTGAGGCGGGGGACCAGCCAGAACCCCGCCATGCACTCGGGAGACCGCGCGGGAGAGCCCCCCTCCCCCGTCCCCAGCCGCGTCCCCCCGTCGTCCGCCTGAGGCCGGCCCGGAGCCGCAGGGCGCGGACCCCGCTGCCTCCGTCCTGGGGTGCAGGCGGGCCCATTGCACTTGACGTAGTCTCGGACCGTTCGGGACTTGCTCACAGGGCTCTTTGGAGTGGCTGGGGCGGTGAGCGTCGCGCTGTCACCTCGTTGGGAGCAGCGCCTCACGAAGTAGCCGGTTCTGCGCCGTGTCCCCTCCCTACGTCAGTCGTTGGGCCCCCGCGTCCTAGGACGCTCTAGCGGGCTCTCCTCCGCGCTGGGGTTCCAGGGTTCAGATGTGGATGAGGGGCTCACCTGGGCCCGCGTCCCTCGTCCCTCGTCCGGGGACAGCCCCGTATTCGTGGGCGCAGAGCATCCGTGGGCTGCTTTTCCTGGCCGGCGAAGGTGCAGCCTGCACGCACATCCTCTTTGCTTGTGTTTTCCTCTCAGCGTCTGCACCCTTAACGCCTCCCCTCCCCACGTCCGCGTCCCATTGGCAAAACACAGAAGGCGGGGGAGGAAAAAAGCCTAATTCTCTTCCCTAACCTCAGATTCCGGAGCTTCCCCGAGCAGAAGCAGCTCGCGCCCCAGTGCTTGTGGGACTGGAGCCGACTGTGTCTGCGAGCCGGCATAACTGGCCAAGTAGGTGTGCTCCTGCCTAACAGTCGAGCTGGACTCTCCTGATACCCACATTTCTTCGTTCCCGAGTTGAACTGGGATTTTCTGGAAGTTCTGCTTCAAGTACGTGGTGCGCTTCACATTGCTCTCAGTCAAACTAATTTTTCTGTCCCAAGGTTACCCGTGGGTGAGATTTTTTTTACCCGCTTCTATCTGTGTATTTTTTTTGCCCTGGGAGAAGTTTTTCCTCAAATTGCCAGAAAGACTCAAAAATACCTTCCTCGTTCAGGCAATGGGCATATAAAATTTTTGTTCCATCTTTCTGATTGCTCCACTGCATGTTAATGATGTCAGTCATATAAATTAAAATTCAGTGTTGTTTTTAGCTGGTCTGTTAAATTGCATTTGCCGAAGTGATTCTTTCACCAGCTTTATCCTTAAATTTGTTTACTCCAAAGCATTTTTATACAACATCTTCATATTAAGTTTATAATATTAGATACAATAGTAGCTTCTAAAACTGTTCTTGACTCAAAGTAGGTGTTTTGTAATGACACGTGAGATGAGTCGCTGATAATACCTCTGAGCCTGATTTCCCGGACCAGTGAAATCTTGTGTTAAAAGATACCTAAAACATTTTTTAGCGTAAACCTATCACTTTTTTTTTAAGATTTTATTTATTTATTTTAAACACAGAGAGAGAGAGAGAGAACACAAACAGGGACAGAGGGAGAGGGAGAAGCAGGCTCCCTGCCAAGCAGGACCCTGGGGTCATGACCTGGGCCGAAGGCAGGCACTTAACCAACTGAGCCACCCCGGGGCCCCATAAACCTATCATTTTTATTACTACTTTTAAACCATCGCGATCAGCAGATGAGTTTTTTCCCCTTCAATTTAGATACCTTTTTTGAAAGAGACAGGACATACATAATATCATCTGATGTTTGTTCCACCTGTAGTGACGAGGCTGGTCAGATTTTGTGCTGGAGGTAGCTTCAGGCTGTCTTGACTGAGACAGCTAGGCCCTAACTTTGTGAGACCTTCCCGGTCCTGTAACTTGTCTGCTCCTGCCCCCTGTCCCTCGCCACAACCATTTCCAGCCTCAACTTTCCTGTCATTGCAGTACTCAGCACAAGTGAATGTCCACAGACTACTCCCACTTCCCCCACCCCCTTTTCTGTCCACGGCCATCTGTCCCATGGGCTCTGCATAGAAAGACTTTGCTTACCTGACCTGCCCTCTTCCCTGAGAGCTTTGTGGCTTAGGCCTTGAGCGTCTCTGTTGCAATAGTTCTCCTTGACAGTTTCTCCTTACTAATGTCCTGATGTGCCCCCCCACCCCTTCGTTTTCCTTTGATAATAGTGTAGGACTGTCTTCATTCACTAGTTGATCATAGAGGCTTGAGAGGTTTCTACAAGGAGCTTCGGCCTTCTGCCATCTTATTACAAAAGTTTTATTAATATCGTCTTGTAGGAAGTTTCCAGCAAATAAGCATCCCTGGATGTTTCTTCCTATTATTAAACATTGTTGATGCCTGGAGAGGTTTTCACACCCCGCTGCCTGCTCATCCTGCGCCATGACCTTTTGTTGGAATTTTTGGAAATCTTTGTAAATTTTTGTAGGAGTTCATTAATAGCATTTTTGAAACTCTGGTAAAGTTTTCTACACTGTTCTGTTCTATAAAATGTTGCAGGAGTTTCGGTTATCCGGGGGTTCTCTAGGCAGATAGATTTTCAGATATATAGTTAAAAAGTAATTCACATGTAGGTAGTGCTTTATGATTTGCAAAGATTACCGTACAAGTATATGCTAGTTGAATCTCACAAGTGCCAATGAGTTATTTCCTTGTAGGTAAAACTGGGACTACAATTCCCTTCCGGGTCTTTAATTTCAAAGCTTTCAGCAGACGTCCCACTGCCTCTTAACTACAATTTAGGTAACTCCACATAAAATGGTGCACTCCAAACTTTCAGAACAAAGTTTGCTTAAAACTTGGGATTTTCCTTTCTTTTCAAAAACACATTATTTCCTTAGGTCTTCTGACTTGTCCAGACTTTATCTTCTCTAAAAATACTTTTAAAAAAACCTTGTATTATAGACATTTTGAAACCCACATGAAAGCAGAGAGAGTGAACCTCGTACCCATTCCTGGCTTCAACAGCTCTCCACTCACCCACTTCTGTGCGTATGTCTGGTGGAGGATGGAGGGTATTTTGAAAAGTTCATGGCATTGGCATGCTTATTAATTCTGTTTCCCCACTGGAGGTGTCTGAGTTTTTTATCTCTGTCCACCAGGACCAGTCTTTCGGAGCTCCCTGGCACCTGCCAGAACCATAAAATAAACTAGTTGGGAGAATCTGTTCCCTACTGACTTGGGTTTTTTTGGACCCGCCTAACTCACTTCTGATCCTAACGGTCTTTCCTTGCATGTGGCCTTGTCCCTCCTCCTTGCTTCATATCTTTCTCGTAACAGATGGCAGTATCGGTTTGCATTTGTTTTAAAAAAACAATTTCTTTATTTCATAAAACTGTGTATTCCCTGCCCTTAGCCTTATTTTTAAAAGCTGTATGTCGGGGCGCCTGGGTGGCACAGCGGTTAAGCGTCTGCCTTCGGCTCAGGGCGTGATCCCGGCGTTCTGGGATCGAGCCCCACATCAGGCTCCTCCGCTGGGAGCCTGCTTCTTCCTCTCCCACTCCCCCTGCTTGTGTTCCCTCTCTCGCTGGCTGTCTCTGTCTCTGTCGAATAAATAAATAAAATCTTTAAAAAATAAAATGAAATAAAATAAAAGCTGTATGTCTTCAACATTACAGATCTCTTTTCTACCCCAAAACACATTACTATTTTGAAGTGTGTGGCCGTTGCTGCTTCTCTGCACATAGCTTAATTTTCTTATAAAAAGTTGGCAAATCTTAGTTTACCCTTGAGTTTCTCTGAACTGTATTCCAGTGAAAGGTGTATCTGATGGCATTTTTTGTACAACACGACAGGAATCTTAGAGCCAGTTCAGTTTGGCTTGACTCAGAGGAGAGTTTGTTTGTTTATTTATTTATTTATTTATTTATTTTCGATTTTATTTATTTGAGATAGAGCATGCAGGAGCACGAGGGGGAGGGGTGGGGCAGAGAGAGAGGGAGAGAGAATCCCAAGCAGACTCTGTGCTGAGCACTGAGCCCGGTGCGGGGCTCGATCTCACGACCCTGAGATCATGAGCTGAGCCAAAACCAAGAGTCGGATGCTTAACTGACTGAGCCACCCGGGTGCCCCAGAGGAGAATTTAATGGCCCATGGAACTAAATGACCAAGAGGAGTTCTAGCAGAGACAGGTGGATCCAGGTGTCCAACTCATGTTTCTAGGACTTGACTTCTTTGCATCATTCAAGTGTGCTTCCTTCCAGGTTGGGTTTCTTCTCAGGTAATCTTCCCCAGCAGCTCCAGCCTTTGTCGTCAGTTTCGCATGAGTATTTGCAACAAAAGGCCCTGTGCTGATGTTTGCTGTCTCCGTGTGGGTTATATGCTTACCTCAAACTGATCAGAGGGAAACTGGGCGCATATAGGCCAGGCCGGGGTCACGTGTATGCCCATTGGGACACTTGCACAGCCAGGGGGGAAAGGTCACAGCACATGCACTGAGAGCGAGGATTGTGTAAATGCCTACAGAGACCAGGGGGTGCTGTTACCAGAAGAACAGGAAATGAATACTGGCTAGGCAGGCACAAATAATAGCTTCTCCTAGAAGACCAAATTAATTGTGACTAAAAACTCCCCCTCAGAGATCTGCAGTACAGATTATCACCTTAAAGCCTCTGAGTTTAAAGACGAAAACAGACAAGCTCATTTGGCAAAGGATAAAAGCCTCCCCAGAAACTTGTTTTCTCTTAAGCTTTGGTAATACTGTTCCAGTGATACGTGTACCCAGTTATCCTCTGGCTGGTTCTCCTATTAATCTGTACTTTGAATCACAAACATTTGAAATGTAATAAGACTACAGATTTTCATCTTAGATGAATCTTATGTTTATTTTGTCTGACTTCTTCACCTTTCAAATCAGATGATCTCACCCATCCTGCAAACATTTTAGCTGGCTTGATATCTACCAGGGTTTTCAGGTGGAGACTGCAGGACAAAATGAGCAAATGAAAAAAAAAAACTGTCAGAACACGAAGCCATTTTTTCAAGATTTCCAGTCTTCCTGGTGCTGCTTTATACCTGTGTCCGAGCTAGTTATAACCAGTCCGGTTAGGGAAGAAAGGAAAGTCACTGAAGCTCATAATTGGGTGGATCCCAGAAAATGTGTGTTGTTGGTGACAACAGTTTCAGCATGAAAAGAGGCCTCTAATTCTCAAGGAAGTCAGGTTGCTGACCGGCCCTCTGGCCGCCTGTGGAGTTGTCACCCCTGCCTGGGACAGCAGTGCTCTGTCCACTAGGACTTCACATGTCTGTGGATGATTGAAGAGAACTCAGTAGCTGTAGTGGACTACTGGAGACCAGCAGTCGGAAAGTAGTTTTAGAAATTCCACATGAAGTTGTTTTAGAAACAGCAAGGCTTTAATAAGCTTCGATCCCGCAACACAGTGTAGTACTGTAGACTTTATAATAAGAATATTTCATCATTTAGGATCATAGCATTTGGTTTTTATTTCTAAAGATTTTATTTATTTGAGAGCAAGAGAGGGAGCATGAGCCGGGGGAGGGGTAGAGGCAGAGGGAGAAGCAGACTCCCCGCTGAGCAGGGAACCCGAGGTGGGACTCCAACCCAGGACCCAGAGATCATGACCTGGGCCAAAGGCAGATGCTTCACCAACTGAGCCACCCAGGCGCCCCTGGTTTTTATTTTTAATCTTTAGTGTTCTTGGCTCTTTTGAGGCATTAGAAATGATTATAAATTTAGATTGTAAACAATCTAGTAAAATAATAGCTTTTCAGATCTAAATCCCTTGTTCTTGGCTAGTGTAGCAGGGTGCAGATCATGTGTGAGAAGAAAAGATGATGTATTTTCCATTTTGGCTTTGGGGACAGGGTAGTTAATATTCAGGTTAGAAAAAGCTGGTTCAGATGTGAATCCAACTACTGAAGAACCAGGAACCATTTGTCAGAAATGAAGACAGTCACATCAATATTCTAGTTAGTTTTTGTTTGTTTGTTTAAAATGATTCTGCTCCTTTCTTCATTTCTTCCCCCCATTATCCCAGATATAAAATATGAGCAAGTTATTTCAAGTGACTTACCCACCAAAGAAGCCAAAAGATCCAGCCCAACACAAAATCATCCGTAGTGGGAAACTAATGTATAAAGAACAATGAATGAGTGTGATGTGTTATTTTCTGTAAAAAGAATCCTGAAGTTTTGATAGAATTATTTTGGTGTTTGTGGAAGAAAGTACTCTGTGTGTGTGTGTGTGTGTGTGTGTGTGTGTATAAAAAACTAGTGTACGTTTCTTAAAAATTAAAAGTTCTACCAGATGTGAATTTGACTTTTCTGGATTTAGAATGCCTGTTCATTAATAAGATAATAACCTTTTGTAAATTACTCTTCTGAAGAATAGAGGTAATTTTACAGATAAGAAAACTGAACTGTTCCTGGGACTTGGTACTTTGGCCGTAGGACAATTGGACTTCAAGGCCCATGTGCTTTTCTCTCTATCACGCTACCTGGCGAATTAACTATTAATACTTTACCATCCTCTTCAGCCCATTTGGAAAAGTAAGATGTTTATAGTGTAGTCATGTTCTTTATTTTGTCTATTTAGAAGCCCGTTTGGAGGTTATGGATGATAAGCCCAACCCTGGAACGCTGACTGAGAATTCGGAAGTTCTCTTCTCCTTTGGGGTGATAGCAGATATCCAGTACGCTGATTTAGAAGATGGCTATAACTTCCAAGGAAACAGACGGAGGTACTACAGACACAGTCTGCTTCACTTGCGGGGCGCTGTCAAACACTGGAATACGGAGAGTAGCCTGCCCCGCTGCGTGCTTCAGCTTGGAGATATCATTGACGGATATAATGCGCAGTACAAAGCATCCGAAAAGTCGCTCGAACTTGTTATGAACACTTTCCAGATGCTTAAAGTCCCCGTTCATCACACGTGGGGGAACCACGAGTTCTATAACTTCAGCAGAAACTACCTAACAAATTCTAAACTTAACACAAAGTTTCTAGAAGACCACATTGTGCAGCATCCCGAGACTGTGCCTTCGGAGGATTACTATGCTTATCACTTTGTCCCATTCCCTCAATTCCGGTTCATTTTACTGGATGCTTACGACTTGAGCGTCTTAGGCGTGGACCAGTCCTCTCCAAAATACCAGCAGTGTCTGAAGATACTGAGGGAGCACAATCCAAATTCGGAGTTGAATAGTCCGCAAGGTGAATTATTCCTTTGAGCTGAGAGTCTAATACATTGTCTTTCCATTCTTCAGCTCCCTTTTATTCAACAGGAAGATGGATGATGAAGGTAAAAGTATATTGTTGCTGTTGTTCAGGGTCAGGATTGCTCATAGGCCTCACGGCGTGTGGATTGGTTGCAGTCGGTTCAAGATTCATTTATTTAGTTGGCATCTGACTGCCTGTTCTGGGCCGGGCCCCTTTGTCAAGGGCTAGCTCTTCAGAGCTGGAAGCAATGCTGACTGCATCACGTTTATTTATTTATTTATTTTTAAGGGACAGAGTGGAAGAAGCAAGAGAAGTAGGCGGGCAAGACCATAAATGAAACAAATAGAATTACATCCATAGCAATAAATGTTACCAGGAAAATTATGTGTAATGTTAAAGAAAAGGACTCAGGGTAGGGTTTTAGCTTAGCTGGTCAGAGGTGGCCTTTCCAGGGAGAAAAACATTTAAGCAGAAACCTAAGTGATTGGAAGGAGTCGTCCTTGGGAAGTGCAGAGTGGGGGGGCGTGGAGTGTTAAGGACGGAGAGGGGGGCAGATGGAAAGGTGCTGAGCAGGATGGCACATTATCATCATTAAAGGACTCAGGAAAAGGCCAGTGGGGTGCAAGCTGACTTAGTATGGCCCCATGGACACAGTCAGGAGCCCGTGTTTTGTTTTCAGTGTAACACAGAGTTAGTGAGGTAAGCAGATGAGTGGGATACGGGCCATTTGTCTGGTGCTCTAAATTCTTGTGGTTTCTTATTTGAAGTCAACTGCTACCACATATTTCTATAGAGAAGTACAGGTGTCCCCACATTAGCCAAGCACGCGTGCCCAAGGAGAAAAAAGCTGACATCTGATGGGTCTGATGTACTGCGTTCATTTCAGGACTTTCTGAGCCCCAGTTTGTCCAGTTTAATGGAGGATTCAGCCAAGAGCAGCTGAACTGGTTGAATGAAGTTCTTACGTTCTCTGACACAAACCAGGAAAAGGTGGTGATTGTGAGTAAGTATTTAAATTACTTGATTATGCCAGCCTTTTAGAGAATGGGAAAGTGAGGTTCGAAAGTGTAATAATAATATGTATGTCGTGATGTCCTCTTGCTGTTAAATGAATGTTTACCTTTCTTTATTGAGAACCTGAGTATAAGACTGACATTTACAGCTGAGTCAAGAAAGAGCTGTAAAATAGAAAAAACATCTTGCCACTTGTTAATGCCTGTGAGTTTGGCCTTTTAGGTTTCCGAATAGAATTTCAGCACATGGGATCCTTTTACGTAGTACAGTTGACCTTAACAGTGTGGGGGTCAGGGGCGCTGCCCCCCGCCCCCGCACAGTCGAAAAATCCATGTACAGCTTTTGACTCTCTAGAAACTTAACTACAGATGGCCTACTGTTGCCTAGAAGCCTTAGTGGTAACAGTTGATTGACGCATATTTTGTATGTTGTATGTATTATATGCTGTCTTCTTACAAAAGGTAAGCTTGAGAAAAGAAAATGTTATTAAGAAAATCATAAGAGAAAATACATGTGCTGCATTATTGTAAAAATGTGTGGACTGTGGACCCACACAGTCCAAACCTTCGTTCACGGGTCAGCTGTGGTATCTGAGTGAGAAGTTCAGGCCAGGCCCCATGCCCAGCCTCAGCCTCAGGACAGGAGACCTGCTGGTTGGTGAGGTGGGCCGCCAGCCGGGGGCCTCTGCTGTCTAGTTGGAAGTGCAGCTGGTAATGGGACGCGTGTTAGAGACTCACCTGGCAGTGAGTACTTCCGTTCTAGACTCTGCCACGTGTTCGCAAGGAAATAAGTTTGCTGTTCCTTCCACCTAGAATCGTGTTTTACAGACACGCTGTCATCCCAGGTCGTAGGAATCTGGAGGTGCTTAACATACACTCAGCTGCAGGTGTGTGTACACGTGTGCGCGTGTGCACGTGGGGGACTGAATTTGGATTCGCAGCGTGGCTGGTGTACTTGGTTTGGGCACTGAGTTTAGATCCTCGCTTTAGGACTGATGTGGTGTAATGGCTGAGAAGGCCATGCCCAGGGTCGCACGGACGGGAGGCCGCTCTGTGCACATTTGTTTCCGTCAGCCGTGTGAATCGGGGTGAAAGTTGAACCTGCAAACTGTGGGGTTTCTTTGGATTTTACCAAATGGAATTAAGAACATGAAAACCCCTTGAAAATGCAAGCTTTTCTGATAGTTGACAATCTAAACCATGAATACTTGTGAATCCTTCCCTGACGTGGGAAAACGTGTAGATGGAGTAGGAGAGCGTGTGCTGCCCTGGGAATACTGTCATCCCAGGCTTGGAGAGCGCAGGGTGCCCCGGGAGTTATCAGTGCGATGTGACCCTCTTTGGCTCTGCGGTAGGTGGCCTCAGACCCGGGACACTTCTCGACGACGTGTCTCTGCTGTTTGGCTTCCCGCTGCCAGGCTGTGCCTGTCACTTCAGAGAATACTGGAGCTGAAAGGGACTACAGGCCTTATTGTCAACCCATTCAGTTCAAAGATCAGGAGACTGAGAGGTTAAACAACCTAGTTGTGTCAGTAGTGCATGATTTTGGCTGAGACTCAGGTCCCTCCCATCTCCTTTCCCACCCTATCATGGATTCCCGTTACCTGTTCCGTCAGGGCCCCTGTCTACATTAGCCGCCTCCTGGATTCCTCCCCTTCACTGTGAGCTCAGAACCCGCGTGAACAAATCTTTGACGACGGAGTGCGTCAGGTTTTCTATAGCGAAGTTTTAAATGGCTAATAGCAATTTCCTTTTGTTTTAGTTTGCCCTTTGCCTTTGCATTTTGGGTACTGAGAGGTTGTTTCGCCTCCACCTCTGGGGTTTGGGCCATGCAGTTGGACGACTAGCATGCTGTTTGCTGACGTTCGGGGCACTGCCGCAGGAGAGGGTGCAGGGTGGGGAGTTCAGGACTTCGGCCGTGGAAAGCTGAAGTTTCAGACGCCTGTCAGGCATCCGTGGAGATGTTGAGTAAGCAGTTCGGATGTTTGAGTCTGAAATTGAGAGCGGAAGTCTGGACTGGGTATAAGCATGTGGGAGTGGAAGAATGCCGGGGACATTTGAGATTTTACTAGATCACCAATCACTTTATTAGATTCGAGAAATTACTGGATCACCAAGCCATTAGGTGTCAATAGGGAAGCAGAGCCCAAGGACCAAGCATTCAGACACTCCCAGGAGGAAGTGGGGAGATGAGGAGCCCGCGGAGAGGAGTGAGAATTCGTGGGCCTCGAGATTGGAGGAAAACGAGGGGGACTATTGGTGTCCTGGCAGCCCAGTGTTTCAGGGAGGGGAGCAGGTCACTGTGTCAGAGGAGTCCAGTGTGGCCTCTCAATCTGGTGAGTCACCGGCCTGTTTGGACTCTCAGCTGTCATCACGGCTACAAGAGTAGTCGTGTGTTTGCATGCACGTGTGTGTGTGTGTGTGTGTGTGTGTGTGTGTGTATGCACGCACACTCGTAAGTTCTTCTGACTGTTTTGACTCTTTAGGGATCTGTTAACACCCCCCTTTTTAACTTGTATTACAAACTGATAGATACTAAACAATAAAAATCTTCATTAAAAAAATTCAGAATAAATTTCAGTAACAAGTAAATTGTAACAAAATAGGAAAGTGATTTAAGGGCAAGAAGCAAAGCTGAGGGAGCTTTTGTGTCTGCGCTCCAGAGTGAGACGTGATGTGACCTTATGTGTCTTGGCATCAGGAATTCGAAATCCTCCTGGCTGTACTTCCTGTGGGCCTGAATGTAAATACTCCCTGCTTTCCCTCGCTTTTCTCATCTGTAAAATGGCCCCGACTGCCCGGATCTCATGGAGGTGTTTAAAGTGGCATGAATCAGTTTTTAAAGCACTGAGTGTCTATATAAATGACCTATAACCCATGATCCATCCCTAAACTGTTCTTAAATTTAGGGGTACCTCTTTCTGTGTACCTAGCGCTCGTGTTCAAGAGACTGGACCCCAGCACACATCTGCCTGGCTTCTGGCCGCCCTCGCCGACCGTTCTGCACAGGATGCCCTTGTATTTTCTTGACGTTTGTGCCCCTTCAGATGTTGTAGGCTGTAGGGTCTCAGGGGTTCTGCGTGGACCGTGGCCGCCCCCCCCCCCCGGGGGGGGGGGTGTGTGTGGGCCGCCTCCCCCTTCTGTGTGCTGCAGAGATGTGGCTGTAGGTGATGCAGTTCTTCGTGGAAGTGGATTCTCTCTGCTCTTGGTCTATTTGAAATAAGTAACAATATCTTTTTTTTTTTTTACCCCCTGAGTACTAGTTTTTAGCCATTTATTTTGATGAAAGAGACATTTCCTAATTGGCTCATAACTCTTCTTCTCTTTAACTAACAGGCCATGTTCCCATTTACCCAGAGGCCTCTGACAGTGTGTGCCTGGCCTGGAATTACAGAGATGCCCTGGCAGTCATTTGGTCTCACAAGTGTGTGGTGTGTTTCTTCGCCGGTCACACTCACGATGGTGGCTACTCTGAGGACCCTTTCGGTGTGCACCACGTCAACCTAGAAGGGGTTATTGAAACGGCTCCGGACAGCCAGGCTTTTGGCACCGTCTATGTCTATCCTGACAAAATGATGTTGAAAGGGAGAGGCAGAGTTCCAGACAGAATTATGAATTATAAGAAGGAAAACGCTTTCCAGTTTTAGTCTGATTTATCTTGTTTACCGTTAGAGAAAGAGAGTGGTGGTTGAACGTTGTGTTTGTGTTTATCTCCCCCCCCCAAATCCTCAGGCTCATTGTGTAGTATTCTATTTGCATAACAAAATGTATTTATGGCCTCAGTGTGCGTTAGCTCATGAGATACTCTGAAATGTCATTTTTGGATAATTGATCCAGTGCCGAGGATTGGAAACAAAATGAATGAAAGCAGCCTCAATCAGCCAGGGAGGAGACTGAGGGGGGTGGTATAGTTCTCAAAACGGACTTCATTTAGCCTTATCTGACATTTTTTTACTTTTTACAAGGAGGATGTATTTATTCATGTATTAACTGTGTAACTTAAAATTCGTAATAAAAAATAAAATCAGCTCAGGTAAACTTTCTGTGTGTCTCCTCCCGTGTGAATGAACTTTGGACATTTTTTGCTCAGAATACCCATCATGTTTGTACATTTATAGGCTTGTATCCCTGTTCTGTAAGCAACGAATAAGTTATTTCACAGGTGAATGTGTGGTCTGTCCCGTGTGAGGCCATGAGAAGGGCATCCCGAGAAGTCTTGTGGTGGCTTTGTGATTCTAAGCAAAGCAGGACCAAGGGCCAGTGCAGCTGTGTGCCCCCTGGGGTGGTGTCTCCGGGCAGCAGCTGGTCTCCAGCAGCTAGAGACCACGGGGTGGGGGCGGGGGGGGTCAATGAATTTACTTTTGACTCCCTTCCTAGACAAATGGGGCACGTTAACTCGGTTGTCCTGTGTGCTAAGGCTTATTTGTGGCAACATTGATTCGAAAGCAAAGGGACTGTTGAAATGCAGAGAAAATTTGACGCAGGGCCTAAAAACATCACGAGAGAAAAAAGCAGTACTAGTCCGCGTCAGTGTGCCTGCCGGGTGCCCAGGCTCTGGGGTGCAGGGGTGTGTTCGCGTTCTGCGGCTGCGGCGGCAAATCGCTACCACGCGTGGCTTCCAAAGGCACGTACGTGCTCTTACAGTGCGGGAGGCCAGAAGTCGGCACCACTTTCCCTGGGCTCAGCTCAAGGCGCCTGACAAACACCGCCCCCCCCCTCCGCCCCACCGCTGGCAGAATCTGCTTCCTTGCCCTTTCAGGCTTCCAGAGCCTGCTTCCTGCATTCCATTCCTGGCTCAAGGCCCCTTCCTCCATCTTTGGAGCCCGCAAGGGGCCTCTTCAAACCTCCCTCTGCCTGCCTTTTATCAGGACAGTTGTGATAGTTGTGATCACCTCCAGGCTTATCTCCCCATCTCAGGATCTTTAACTTTATCGTATCTGCAAAGACTGTTTTGTGATGCAAGGTAACGGTCCTAGGTTCTGGGGACCAGATATCCTTGAGGGCCATGATTCAGCCCAGCAGAGAGGCGACTGTCCCGTGTTCCCTGCATTCACCGACCTTACCATCCATAGATCCCAAATGCTTGAAGAAAGGCCTGGGAATGTGGAGGGGGAGTTTAATTTTGTTTAACGGGATGAGTGATGACTTGAAGGAGGGGGGAAATGGTTTTCGACAGTGGGCAGAATAGCCTCCGCAGAGGTTAAAGGGCATGCTGAGTTTAGGAGTGATGATGCTGGGAAGATTCACCGAAAGGCACCTGGGGGTATGGCAAGAAGTATTGCAAGAAGCGGACAGGGCTGCGTCGTGAAGAGCCTTGAATGATGAGCCCGCAGTTAGAACTGGGCTTGGCAGACAGCAAGGAGCCCTCATTTCCGTTTCTGCAGGGAAGCTGTGATTAGATCTGTGTCTCAGTCCTGGCAGCGGATAATGAGAGGCTGATGGAGAGGAGTGCCAGAGGGAAGAAAAAAGACTGGTGGGAAGGCAGAGGCTTGGATAATAGAGACATCGAGCTTATGAAATTCAATTGAGAACTGGAGTTTACAACAATCTCAGTAACAGAGGCTCCTTTCAGGAGGCGGTGCCCATAGATACATAAAAGGAATTGCGTATAATCACAGAATTCATAGTGTGATGCCAGAGGTGCAGATAGCATGAAAGTATATTTTGAACATCACTTCTTTTTTTGGTTGGAACATTTCTGTCTTTTAAGCACAGAATCAAGCATTACTTGGAGGATAGGTAGATCCTAGATAGAATTTGCAAATGAAACCGTTTTTTCCTGTGTGGTTTTAGTAGTGAAATTAGGAACAATGTAAAAACCATAAGCATCATGCAAGCTAACTGCACATTGGAGCAACGGAATCCTTTATCTGTATTTTATTCACCCTTAAAATAAATTTCACGTTATTTGCTTTAATAGCGACTGGATTTTTTTCCCTCTTCCCTCATCTAAATCTTAACAGAGAATTTTGCCTGTCCACCGGCCATTGTGTAAAAGAAAAACCATACATACTTCCTTTAACAAATATTTATAGAATGCTTAATATTGTGTTAAAGGCTGTAAAAATAGACAAATGGCCATACTTATTTCCACTCTCCCGATATATGGTTGTCTCCCAATATATNCGAGCCGAAGGCAGACGCCTAACCGCGGTGCCACCCAGGCGCCCCCCCTCATCTAAATCTTAACAGAGAATTTTGCCTGTCCACCGGCCATTGTGTAAAAGAAAAACCATACATACCTCCTTTAACAAATGTTTATAGAATGCTTAATATTGTGTTAAAGGCTGTAAAAATAGACAAATGGCCATACTTATTTCCACTCTCCCGATATATGGTTGTCTCCCAATATATGGTTGGTAGTAATATTTTTTGAATGAAATATTTCCTAAACCTCATGAAATGGAATCTTAACTCCAGAGTTTCGTGCTAGCAGATGCAAAAAAATCACCATCCAACAAAATACAACATGAGCCATAGAAGTAATTTAAAAGCAGTCATATTTTACAAAGAAAATAGAAACAGATAATTAATTTTAATGATATATTTTATATTAACTCACATATTATCTAAAATATCATTTCAACATATAATCAATATAAGAATATTTTACATTCTTTTTGTACTGTGTCTTTAAAATCCAGTATGTATTTTATACTTAACAACCCACGCATGGGACATTACATTTTCACTGGAAATACTTGATCTGTATTTAGATATAAAACTTGCAGTTAAAGAAGTAGATTCACACATCCAGTCGTTCCAAACACATAAGTTTTCTAATGATTGAACTGACATGTTTTAAAATTAAAACAAAAAAAGTAGGATTGTACTTCCTCGATCTGGCCACATTTCAGGTGCTCAATGCAACATGTTATGGTTATGTTATCATGTCATACAGTATGCACCGTAGTGACATTCCCATGTCGTGTGTGTGTGTAGGCATCACGGTTATGGTACTGTAGGTTATGACTTTGGTCTCCCCCAGGTTACCTTTGACACTCATTTTTTAAAAGTGTGTACAGATTTTGGTCTTATTTTAAATTTACAATGTAGTTGATATTCCCTCTTTCCTTTTGGTCCCAAATTCCTTTGTTCTACCTAACCCTCCTTTCTTTCTAAGACACACGCATTCACTTGGCGTCCTCATTTAGTTAATGGCACTGCGCTGGTCCCATATAGTGAGTTCAGTGCAGGCGCATAGCCATTTCTTGAGCCCTTTCAGTATCTACCCTACCACCAAACCCTGCTTTCCTCTGTTTTAATCACGTGTAGCCCCTTATAAGCACTTGGTATTTTTGGAGTGCTTGCATATCCTCCAGGCTAATCCTTGCAACTGCACAAGCAAGTAGGAGATCTGGCATTAATCCTATTTTACAGATGAAGACATCCACCAGGAGGTTCACATATTTGCCCAAGTCATATAGGTAGTGAGAAGCTGAGTTAGAATTCATATTTCCGAACTTTCATCCTGGGCCTTTTCTACTACACTGTGACACAACTGAATGTCAGACCCCCATCTCTTACCAGACCCGTGCAAACCCATGCTGTGTCATAGGCATCCTCAGAAAGTTCTTAGGATTTTTTTTTAATCACCACTAATATTAGCTCAAATTAGCAAAATAAACTCCTAGGAAATCGGCTTGTTACAACCATGTTTATAAACAATTGAATGACAATACTCATTTGAAGAAGAGGATTCTTGACTTGATTTAAATTACTGTCTTGCAGTGAGTTGGCCAGGAGGACCTCATCTCCTTGTTTATGTAGATGTAGACCCAAGAGATAAACGGGAGGAGAGCGATTATAATGGCAACAGCCAGCTGAATTCTTCCACCAGCTGGATTCCTAGAAAGACATACAGGAACTATTATCAATAAAAATCCAATAAAAATTTTGGGTTGCTTTGGAAATAAGTACAAATGTTGAATTTGGTGAACACATTTTTTTTTTCTTTTAGTAGGCTCCACGCCCAGCATGGAGCCCAACGTGGGGCTCAAACCCACCACCCCGAGATTGACACCTGAGCTGAAATCAGGATTCTCAGACACTCAAGTGACTGAGCCACCCAGGTGCCCCCAGGAGTTCTTCATTCTTAATGCAAATCTTTGTTGTTTGGATGTGTTGCAAATAGTTTTTCCCACTCACATAATGATGTCGTTTGAGGAACTGAAGTCACTGATTAATTAGGCAGTGTTAAAATTGATCTTTTCCTAATGATTTCTTTTTTTTTTTTAAGATTTTATTTATTATTTATTTGACAGAGATAGAGACNAGATTATATTTATTATTTATTTGACAGAGATAGAGACGGCCAGCGAGAGAGGGAACACAAGCAGGGGGAGTGGGAGAGGAAGAAGCAGGCTCATAGCGGAGGAGCCTGATGTGGGGGCTCGATCCCATAATGCCGGGATCACGCCCTGAGCCGAAGGCAGACGCTTAACCGCTGTGCCACCCAGGCGCCCCTTCCTAATGATTTCTGTGTTGTGTTTAAGAAAGCTTTTCCTCCCCAAGGTGTTGGAGATTTGGGGTTATCTTCTCTACAAGTCTTACTGTAGCTTCTCACGTTAGAGCTGTAATCCACCTGCAACTGATATATATGGAAGTTGGCTAGGGAGTTTGTCCATATGGGCTTCTGTTGATCCAGCACTGTGTGTTGAGAAGTCGGCCTTTCTTTGCTGCACCTGCACTGCTACGTCTGTCATCCGTCAAGGGTCTGCTTGTGTGTGGACCTGTTTCTAGATTCCACTCTTTCATTTGTTTATCCTTTTACCAGTACAGGTTTATCCCTCCACTTACTTAGATCTTCATTAATTTCTCCCACAGTGTTTTATGGTTTTATTTATAGAGATTTTGCCTATCTCTTTAGATTTACTCCTAAGGAGTTGATTTCTGGATGTTATTATTTATGATTAACTTCTTGTTTTTATCATTTTCTGTTACTTGTTGATAAAAATGCAGCTGGTTTCAGTACATTCACCTAGTGCCCAGCAGTCATGCTGAACTCACTCACTCTAGTAACTCTTTAGATTCTGTTTGATTTTTTTTTTTTTTGTATATGCAATCATGTCAGCCACGGATAATGAACATTTTTCTTTTCCAATTGTTGCGCCTCTTATTTCTTTTTCTTGCCTTATTGGACTGGCTACGATCCTAGCTGGAGCAGTGTTGAGCAGAAGTGGAAGTGGTGGCTAACCCCTTCTGGATCCCGATCTCAGAAGGAAAGTTTTCGGTGGCTCTCCACTGAGCCTCAAGCTTTGGTGCTGATACCACTTATCAGCTTCTACACCTGTTTTCCAACAGCTCTTGGGAACAGATGATGAATCTTACCAAACGCTCTTTCTGAATAGATTGAGGAGATGGTTTACTTTTTTCTTTTATTCTGTTAATGTGATAGAAAACATTGGTTGGTTTTTGAATGTTAAATTGTGTTCCTAGAATAACCCCCAACTTGGTGGTTGGGTTATATATTGCAGGATTTGATTCCCTATTGCTTTGTTCAGAATTTTTCAATCTGCAGCCATGAGTGAGACTGCCCGGTAATTTCTTTGCTACCCCCCCTGCCCTTTTAAAAATGTTCTTATCAAGTCTTGATATCAAGATTATTCTGTCCTTATAACATGAATTGTAAAAGTGTTTCTTCTTTTTTTCTGTTCTCTGTGTTTGTTAAAGGTTGACATTATTTTTCCCTTAAATATTAGGTACAATTCTCCAGTTAGGCCATCTGGTCTAGAGTTTTTTTTTTTTTTAGCAAAAACTTAAATTGAGGACTTAATTTTTTTAATAGCTATGGGACTATTCTGGAGAATTTCTTCTTGTGTCAGTTTTGCTAATTTGTATTTTTAAAGTAATTTATCCATTTTGTCTATATTTTCAAATTTATTGCCAAGGAGTTGTTCATGATATCCTATTGTGATTTTTGCAAGGTCTACTCGATATACATTTTCTTTTTCATTCCTGATATTCTCTATTTTTGCTTCCTCTTCCTTGCTCTCACTTTTATTGTTTTTTCCTTTTTAGTCTTGGCAGGGCTTATCGATGGTATGAATCATGTTATAAAGCCAGTATTTGGCCTTCTCAGTCCTCCATTTTTTATGTTGAGTTTTCATTTCATTGATTTCTGCTTTTATGATTATTTTCTTGTTTCTTTGGGTTTAATTTGCTGTTTCAAGGTTCTTAGAACACTTTCACTCTGTTTATCTCCTTCTGTGCTGCTATTGTCACGTATTTTTATTCTTTATATGTTTAAGCCCCACGAAACATTATTAGTACTATTTTATAAAGTTAATATTCATCTGTATGTACCCACACTTTTATATTTTCTTTGCTCTTCATGCTTTCGTAAATCTCCAACCTTCTCTGTGAGATCATTTTCCCTCCCCCTAAAAAACACTCTTTTCGCTGACAGTTCCCTGTTACACTGGGCCACGTCAGGAACTGGCATTTATAAAAGCGTGGGTGACCGTGCGCCTCTGATTCAACTACCATGGGCCTTCCTTAGGAAGAGGAAAGATTTCTTTCAAAGATTCTGGTTTGTATATGTATGTCAATACTTTCACTTGCCTATCTGACCTGACCCACCTTGAAGACATTTTAGCTATGAGTTGAGAACTTACTTTGATGAACTGTGACACAGGCCCATCCATACTGTGATAATCACCAGACCAAACAGCTCCCTATAAAATAGCACACATTTCAGATTTTTGAAGCAGCTACGAGTGAGATGCATATCATCCCATTCTCTCCGTGAACACTAGCTTCTGCTGATTACTGGATGAACTTCCCCCAAGATACACAGCATCTACAGAATATTTTCAGGTCTAGCCAAGATTAAAAAATTACTTTTTTTTCAGATATTTTAAAGCCCTATATGAAAATAAGTTTCATCTTATGAGACAGATGTGAGCTCCATCCCTGTTCCCCAACTTCTAAGTGAACAAAAAACCCCAACAAAACGAAAACACAGATAAATCACTTAATTTCAGGTCACTGGGAGGAATATAATACAAGCAAGAAAACTATCGCAGATTTATCAAGCATCAATTTTGCATTGTTTTAGCATGTTCAGTGTTAGGCAGGATGAACTCAGATCCATAAATAATGGAGCACCTGCTGCAGGAGATTGGGTCACATCTTAGGGGAGAGGAATGATTTGTAGTATGAGTCAGATGAATGATTTTGGGGTGGGTCTATGCTTCTAGAAGTATGTGTTAAAAGCACACATCTTTTACATAGAGTAGAAAAGTCATAGTTGGCCATGGTACCACTGGAAGCTCACCATAACTCATGGGCCTCAAGTTGGTGGAGGGGATTCAACCCATTGGGTTGACGATCCCACGGGTAGACCCAACCTGATTTGCTCTCCAGTTTCCCAGGGATTAGGGCCTATAACAAAGTAGCACCTCACCAGGGCTGGTTACCTTCTACGTCTCTAAATCTTAGTGTTAGCAGTAGGATGGACAGGAAGGAAAAGGGGCTATGCGTGAGGCCAGGGAGTCAAGGGTGGGAGGAAGCAAAGGAAGAGGTGATGAAACAAGAACAAATGGCCTTCACAAAGGGAGGAGATGGGACGTAGCGGGGCAAGGCTGACAAAGGGTGACTTAACATACTGACCTCTTGTAGGGACGATTTTGGCCAGAACCACAACTAAATCAGAATGCCGATGGAGCTTTCACCTCGTGAGACTGGACTGGGTGTTACTGTATGGCATCCTTGCTCGTTCATTTTAGGGAGCCAAGGTCACCTGCCTGACGGTAATGTAATGCATGTCTTGACTGCCTCTGGCTGTGGTTGCGGAACATAGTGCATGGTGCTAGGTGTGAATCCTGGCTCATTTCCTGCTTCTTCAGCTTTTCAAGGAGATAATGCCTCCCCTGCTCCTCAGGGTACAGTTGGGGAACTGAGTCATCATGGTGCAGATAAGGGGTTCAGAGGAACGGATTTCTCAGTCCTACCCCACCCCTTCCAAGGAGCAAAAGTCACGGCTCACCTGCCTTCTTCCTCATGTAGGATGTTCTGTTGGGAGTGAAGCCAGAGGTGGCCCGCCAAGCTGCCAGCCCACGCCATACAAAGCAATATGTGTATTGCAGAGACACTCTTCCAGATGAAGTTGCCTAAAAATAGAGGTTCTGGTGCTGTTAATCATGGAATCACACCCCAGGGGAAACGACCTGATCGTATCTGCTTTGCCATATTATCTGCTTTCAGGTAAACCTTCTGAAAAAGCTGGGGTGGCGTCCGACTGGCTCAGTCAGTACAGCATGTGACTCTTGATCGTGGGTCATAAGTTCAAGCCCCTCGTTGGGTCTGGAGCCTACTTTAAAAAAAAAATAGAGCTGGGGTTTCTGCAAGTTTCATTTTGTTTTGAGGGACATCACAGAGGTAAAAGCAGCAGCAATAAACTTAGGTGGACATTTAGTGTCTTGGCTGTCCACCCTGTCCCCTTTCTACGACAACTACCCTTTGTTTTCTTTGGGGATCTGCCCTTCCCACACACCCAGGCCATGTGTCCCAGACCACTGAACCTTAGCGTGATTAGTCAACACATTTCATCCCTTTAGCAGCCATGATCTGGTTCTGAACAGATGACAAATCAGGGCCCACAACTCAATTCTGAGACTTCTGCGGAGCTATCTGGGAAGCAGATTGTATCTTCTGTCGGATGGAGTGTCACGAAGAAGTGGCTACCACGAGGGGCCCAGGACTGAAGGCAGAGCAGTATATGGTGGGACTGTGAGGTGCAGAGAAGTTCAAGTTCTGAGCCACCAGCAGCACGTGAAGTCAGCACCATCCCTGATTTTCTCAGTCAAGTATCCCAGTACATCTCCTTTTTAGCTCACAGCCCATTTGAGTTGAGTTTTTTCCTTGCCTGCAACTAAAGGAGCATGAATAATACACCTTCCAGGTCCTGTACAAGGAGCCCGTGCATCCAGCAGACAAGAGTCTTCCCCACCCAGCTGGGAACCACTGGTCCTTACTCGAAGGCCCTGAGAACTCTGAAGGCCCCCTGGCCAAGAAGCTGTTTTCATGACAGTGAAGAACACCCCATCAGGACTGACAGTTCCTATTAATAAGAAAATGTTAGTACAGTAATCAGTAATGTAAAATGTACTTTTTTTTTGGTTATAAGACACTGTTTTATATATAAAAACAGTTTTATATGTATAAAACTGTCCAACTTAAGGTTTGTTGAGAGTTTTTAGGGTCGTTAAAAAGCAAAGCAACTATGTTTTGCCCAGGTAGGCAGCCTGTGGGTAATACAAACCAGCTATATTAAGCAATTTTTTTTTNGCCCATTTGAGTTGAGTTTTTTCCTTGCCTGCAACTAAAGGAGCACGAATAATACACCTTCCAGGTCCTGTACAAGGAGCCCGTGCATCCAGCAGACAAGAGTCTTCCCCACCCAGCTGGGAACCACTGGTCCTTATTCGAAGGCCCTGAGAACTCTGAAGGCCCCCTGGCCAAGAAGCTGTTTTCATGACAGTGAAGAACACCCCATCAGGACTGACAGTTCCTATTAATAAGAAAATGTTAGTACAGTAATCAGTAATGTAAAATGTACTTTTTTTTTGGTTATAAGACACTGTTTTATATATAAAAACAGTTTTATATGTATAAAACTGTCCAACTTAAGGTTTGTTGAGAGTTTTTAGGGTCGTTAAAAAGCAAAGCAACTATGTTTTGCCCAGGTAGGCAGCCTGTGGGTAATACAAACCAGCTATATTAAGCAATTTTTTTTTTTACCTGTATACCCACCTGGAATGAATGGATATATGTATATTCCTAGGAGCAGGTTACAAAATATATGATAAAGCCTGTGTCTTAGAGCCATCCATTCACATTCAACAAGCATTAAGTATCTACCATCTTCCTGGACATATTTTAGCAAGGCTTGGGCAAAGATGGGCTAGAATGGTCCCACTTTTAAGAAGGGCTTACAGCCTAGCAGGGGAAAACATATAAAAGCATGCAGTAAATCGCTGTTGGTACTATGACGGTACAGTGGGAGGTTAGGGAGAGCAAGATATATGAATGAAAAACCTAGACATTTGTATGGACATTATACACCATTTTCCTAAATAAGGAGCAGGCCGTATACACAC
>NC_048234.1:4825952-4827843 GCF_002007445.2 Ailuropoda melanoleuca
AATAAATAAATAAAAAATCTTAAAAAAAAAAAAAGAATCTGGGGTCCATACCCGTGACGAGAGGGTTAAGTCCCACAAGTAGGCTCAGCACCGCAGGCATCAGGTACACCACCTGTTCACGAAGAGGGAGGAGATGACAGGGGTGAGGAAGTATGCCCGATTTAGATGTTGAGAGGGGTCTAGGAAGCACAGAAAGATGGTGAGACCACAGGATGTTGACTGACCGTGTCTGCATCCACTAAGATCGGGCTCTTTATTCTGGAAACTGCTGACAAGCTCTTTTGGAGTTTGGAGGATGGGCCCCGAGGAGGCCCCGTTTTCAAGCCTCATGCTCGGCAGGTGACTCTAGCCAGACCTGCTCAGGCGTGTGTGTTGTGGGCAGAGGGCGAGTAGAACAGGCCTGGTTTGGCGCACGGGAGGCATGTGGGTGTCCAAGAAACGTAGCTGCTTAACCGTCTGAACTGTGATGCTCATGTCAGAAATCTTCCCTTATCGGAAGCTGTCAGAGCCGTACACAGGAAGTCATTTGTTTCCACCACAGAAACATGTCTGTCTTGATCCCGGGGCGAGAGGGCATCTGGATTACAGACCTCGTGTTCATCTTTCCTACCCCATCCTTAATGATGGCCAAGACTGACATTTGCACGTGTGGTTGTCTCTCCCAGGGAGGCATTCTTGCTACTGGGGAGAAGACCAGGGCTTCCCTAAGTTGTGTGAGTATACAAATCGCCTGGAAAACTTGTTAAAATGCAGATGTGATTCTAGAGGTCTGGGCTATGGCCCAAATTCTGCTTTTCTAACTAGCTCCCAGGGGATGCTGCCGCTGTTCTAAGGTCCACACTTGGAGCAGTAAGGGGGTAGTTTTCTCCTAATGAAAACCTGCATGACTTAGCCACTGAGAAAGAGAGGAAGAAAGAGAAGTTACACACACACACCATACAACATTTAACTGTGCTCTCTGTAAGAAATGTTCAGCAGAGATTTTTTAAAAATGTACACTCAAATGTATCAGATACCTGTCATTAACAGATTAAGGGGTCTGAGACCTTCTTATTTCTTTATATTGTAAACATATGAGCAAAACCAGCCTTTGAACTAAACAGTGGTTTCTCATGGCAGTTGTGCTGTGTTAATCCTTAAGTGCTTTTCTCTATCTCGAATAAGATAAAAAAAATTCTTTTTGAGGACCAAGAGACTGAAAATAATGGTTTCTAGTACACAAGGTAAAATAATACAGCATACTCAATAATGAACTCAGCAGAACCCATTGATAATGGTCTTTTATTTTTATGTTGGTGTATTTTTTTAAACCCAGAGCATCATTTATTTACAATATTTATTTTACTATATAGTTCTTGAGTACAATGGCATTTGATTTTTTAAAGATTTTATTTTATTATTTTTTTAAAGATTGTATTTATTTGTCAGAGAGAGAGCGCGAGCGAGAGTGTGCGCACAAGCAGGGGGAGCAGCAGGCAGAGGGAGAGGGAGAAGCAGGCTCCCTCCTGAGCAAGGAGCCTGATGGGGGACTCGATTCCAAGACCCTGGGATCATGACCTGAGCCTAAGGTAGATGCTTAACTGAACCATTCAGGCATCCATCCCAAGATTTTATTTTTCAAGTAATCTCCACACCCAACATGGGGCTCAGACTCACAACCCTGAGATCAAGAGTCACAGGCTATACCAGCTGAGCCAGCCAGGTGCCCCCCGCCTCCCCACTGGCATTCATTCTTAACGTCTCTCTCCCTTGTCCAGCTGCCATTATAAAAGCTGAAAAAGCCAATTTGTTTTCCCAGCATCTTCAGCTAGGGGTTATCATGCTCCAGCCACAAAATGTAAGAAGTCTTGTAGGGGCAAGGCTGATACTCAGAGCATTTTAACAACCAATA
>NC_048234.1:4828614-4849353 GCF_002007445.2 Ailuropoda melanoleuca
AGGCTCAGCACCGCAGGCATCAGGTACACCACCTGTTCACGAAGAGGGAGGAGATGACAGGGGTGAGGAAGTATGCCCGATTTAGATGTTGAGAGGGGTCTAGGAAGCACAGAAAGATGGTGAGACCACAGGATGTTGACTGACCGTGTCTGCATCCACTAAGATCGGGCTCTTTATTCTGGAAACTGCTGACAAGCTCTTTTGGAGTTTGGAGGATGGGCCCCGAGGAGGCCCCGTTTTCAAGCCTCATGCTCGGCAGGTGACTCTAGCCAGACCTGCTCAGGCGTGTGTGTTGTGGGCAGAGGGCGAGTAGAACAGGCCTGGTTTGGCGCACGGGAGGCATGTGGGTGTCCAAGAAACGTAGCTGCTTAACCGTCTGAACTGTGATGCTCATGTCAGAAATCTTCCCTTATCGGAAGCTGTCAGAGCCGTACACAGGAAGTCATTTGTTTCCACCACAGAAACATGTCTGTCTTGATCCCGGGGCGAGAGGGCATCTGGATTACAGACCTCGTGTTCATCTTTCCTACCCCATCCTTAATGATGGCCAAGACTGACATTTGCACGTGTGGTTGTCTCTCCCAGGGAGGCATTCTTGCTACTGGGGAGAAGACCAGGGCTTCCCTAAGTTGTGTGAGTATACAAATCGCCTGGAAAACTTGTTAAAATGCAGATGTGATTCTAGAGGTCTGGGCTATGGCCCAAATTCTGCTTTTCTAACTAGCTCCCAGGGGATGCTGCCGCTGTTCTAAGGTCCACACTTGGAGCAGTAAGGCGGTAGTTTTCTCCTAATGAAAACCTGCATGACTTAGCCACTGAGAAAGAGAGGAAGAAAGAGAAGTTACACACACACCATACAACATTTAACTGTGCTCTCTGTAAGAAATGTTCAGCAGAGATTTTTTAAAAATGTACACTCAAATGTATCAGATACCTGTCATTAACAGATTAAGGGGTCTGAGACCTTCTTATTTCTTTATATTGTAAACATATGAGCAAAACCAGCCTTTGAACTAAACAGTGGTTTCTCATGGCAGTTGTGCTGTGTTAATCCTTAAGTGCTTTTCTCTATCTCGAATAAGATAAAAAAAATTCTTTTTGAGGACCAAGAGACTGAAAATAATGGTTTCTAGTACACAAGGTAAAATAATACAGCATACTCAATAATGAACTCAGCAGAACCCATTGATAATGGTCTTTTATTTTTATGTTGGTGTATTTTTTTAAACCCAGAGCATCATTTATTTACAATATTTATTTTACTATATAGTTCTTGAGTACAATGGCA
This sequence comes from Ailuropoda melanoleuca, assembly GCF_002007445.2. Lineage (NCBI taxonomy): Eukaryota > Metazoa > Chordata > Mammalia > Carnivora > Ursidae > Ailuropoda > Ailuropoda melanoleuca. The sequence continues at coordinate 4,829,903 of NC_048234.1, forward strand.
TTTGATTTTTTAAAGATTTTATTTTATTATTTTTTTAAAGATTGTATTTATTTGTCAGAGAGAGAGTGCGAGTGAGAGTGTGCGCACAAGCAGGGGGAGCAGCAGGCAGAGGGAGAGGGAGAAGCAGGCTCCCTCCTGAGCAAGGAGCCTGATGGGGGACTCGATTCCAAGACCCTGGGATCATGACCTGAGCCTAAGGTAGATGCTTAACTGAACCATTCAGGCATCCATCCCAAGATTTTATTTTTCAAGTAATCTCCACACCCAACATGGGGCTCAGACTCACAACCCTGAGATCAAGAGTCACAGGCTATACCAGCTGAGCCAGCCAGGTGCCCCCCGCCTCCCCACTGGCATTCATTCTTAACGTCTCTCTCCCTTGTCCAGCTGCCATTATAAAAGCTGAAAAAGCCAATTTGTTTTCCCAGCATCTTCAGCTAGGGGTTATCATGCTCCAGCCACAAAATGTAAGAAGTCTTGTAGGGGCAAGGCTGATACTCAGAGCATTTTAACAACCAATATGCAGACACTGACCAAGCAGGATGGGTCCCAGACCAGAAACCATATTGGTATGCACGCACTGAACAGCAGCCTGTCTGAAGGGCTTCTTGGGTAACATTTCCTCCCTGATCAAAGGGAAGAAAGCACAGGAGGAAAAATCGTTTTGCTGCTGTCTTGTTTCTTCCTACTTGGGATGCTCCTGTCTGGGCATGATGTTTGGAGCTGCAGCAGCCATTCTGTGGACATGAGAGGATATATCACCCACACATTGCAAGTGGCAGAGAAAAGACCCACAAAGCCCAGGTCTTTGATGACATTGTTGGTCATCAAGCAGCTGCCTCTGGACTTCTAAAGTGAGATACTCTATTGTTCTAACCTGATGCTAGTCAGATTTTCTATTTGCTCCTCTATGCATCCTGGTACACACATCCTTCGTGAGCAAGATGAAGTAGGGAACGTGAAAATGAGTCAGGCACCGTACAAGCCCCCAAGGCCCAATCACCTAGTATAGGCTCATCTGTGCTGCTTTTATTCAAGAGTCAATACAGAAGGGTGGCCATAGGAAGGCTCTGTGTTAGGTTGCCTGAGGACTACTAAGAAGAAGGAAGAACTGGTTGCTGTTCTCCCAGGAGCTGGCATGTACAGAACCAACTCGAATGTAAAGCAGAACGTGTCAGTGTTAAAGGTTCAAAGGAAGGACGGTTGGAACCTATGGGAATGAGGAAGAGGGATTTTTTTTGAGGGACACAGCATTTGAGATAGACTCTGAAGGTTGGGTATGACATACAGGAATTCTAGGGGCAAGACACAGTAAGTATTATAGGTAGATCGGACTTCCAAGACATGCTTGGAAGGTGGGTTGGACCCACACTGTGGGTGGCCTTGAGCGCCAACCTGGGGAGTTGTAACTCAGGGATCTTGGGAAGTGAGGGACGTTTTTGAAGCAGGAAGCGATAATGTGGAAATTGTTCAAGGAGAGCAAGAGATTAGAGGCAGCTCCAAGAATTAGGAAGCTATTAAAGGAGTCCACGTGGGAGGTGATGGAGGGTGAAACTGGTGAGGAGGGAGGATGTCTGTGGGGACTTGGTGTCTATTATTCTTCATGCTATGTCACCCAAGCAGGAAGTGGGAGGTGAAGTATACACATACCGGAGAGACAAGCAGTTAGACCTAGATTGGGTTTTGCTGGATGCTTTGTTCTTCATTTTATTTTTTGAAAGGATCTCAAAGGCGGTGGTAAGGAACCGAGAGATGTTAGAGATGCCTGTGGTTTGGAGCAAGGATGAGCCCAAGGATGACTCTGCCGTTGACAGAAATGAGTGAGTCAGGAGAGGAGGGGGGTGAGGGGGGAAAGATGCTGTAGGACTTTGGGGTGTTGGAGGGGTCAGTGTTGGAAATTCTACATTAAGCCGCGTGTTGGAGACTTGTCTGCAGGGAAATAATATTTGGAACTCAGGATATGGGCCAGAGTGCTGAGGAAGAGGCAGCGTGATTCGATGCAAGGGTGCATGAAACTGGACAATAAGCAGTGTCAGAATGAGTTCTGCACTCAAAACACTGACCAGAATTTTGCGCAACAGAGCCAAATGCTTTCATTTGTTGCTAATCTGTACACAGTCAATATTATCCCAAAGCCCAAATCATCTCATTGGTGATACTGCAAAGTCTTATGTACCTGTTTTGAAAGAAACTGGGCAAAATCCAGATATTTCAGAAAATGTATGGAATGATTGCTCCGCCTCCTCCAAATAGTTCAACCAGAGCATTGGTTAAATGTATTCTGTAGATTTTATGGGCTTTAATTATTTTTTATAAACATAACTCACTGAATTAAAGAATGGCAAACCCTAGGCCTGCCATTTTCTGGTGAAATGTTTGTTGGAGTTTCTGGGTAGAAACTCATGAGGAATGGCTGTTGACCTTGGGAGGTCTACTGTGTGTCTTCAGAAAAGTATCCTCAGTTGGCCCATTTTTATTCAAAGGGAATATTGCTGAAAGGCCCCTAATGTCTCTGGAAAATTCTGAATTCTTACACACACACACACATTACATTACCACACACACACACACACACACACACACACACATACATTACATTACCACTCTGATCCCTCTTCCCTGATATTTTAGGAAAAAGGGCTTACAAGCGGGGATCTAAGTTTTTATGTACTTAAGGCAGGGAGGCGCGGGACAAAGACAGAAAACCGTGTGCTGTGCCGTTCCGCGGTTCCTGGAAACGGAGGAAAGCAGCTCATACTCACCATCCATATTTCTGCATCCGGATCATTTACCTGGAATGCCAAAACATCAGGCATTAGCAGACATTCTGTGGCGCTCAGCCCTGCGTTTGGTCTGCTCTGGGATCCATCGCAGTGGTGTGTTTCGTGCCAGACGCTGCACTAAGCAGCGAGGCTACAAAATGGGAATAAGACCTAGTCTAGCGATCATGATGGTCCTGGCGGCTGCTGGCTGAGCACAGCCACACGACTGTGTACAGAACCGCACAGCCCTCTGACCGAGGTATTGTGAGGGCCTCCGGTCTTAAGATAAGGCCAGCTCTTAGGAACGGGGTCCCAAAGCAGACTTGAGAGGGTACCCGCGCCACAGCGGGCTCTGTCTGTCTCCTCGCCTCGGCCGTGAACCAGGCTGGGTCCCCATCACAGGCTGCGTCTGCTCCTCCCGCTCCTCCCAGCACGTGGCAAGGGAGAGGGGTCCGGCGGTCACGTGGACACACCTACCTCTCAGCCGGGGGATGAGGTGGGGGTCCCGGGGCGTAACCCCCAATCTCCGCCCTCCGCGTACACGGCCCGCCCACCCCGTTAGTTTACCGTGCCCCGGGCCCGGAGACGGAGCTCGAAGCTCAGCGCCCTGCAGAGCCCGCGGGCCCCTCGCCCGCCTCCCGCGTCCCGTGTCCCGGGGCAGGGGCGCTGACCTGCACCAAGGCCGCCAGCGCGAAGAACGCGGCCATGAGCCAGTTGCACGCCCGCCACAGGCCGGGGGCCCAGCGCCCCGTCGCAGGCGCCATGGGCTCCGACAGCTCGGGGCGGGGCTTGGCACTGGGCGTGGCGTCGGGGACGGAGCTGGAAGTCGCACGGGGGCGTGGCTTGGCGTGGGGGCGGGGGGCGTGGCAATGGCTTGGAGGCGGGGCGGGGTGGTGTTGGGCGGGGCTTGGCGTGGGGGCGGGCGCCTGAGCCACACGCTGAGCCCCTTGCTTCCCCTGGGACGTGATCTGTCTCGCGCCAGTTTCTCTAGTCCCCTGGTGTTGCGTGGCCGCTGGCCGCCGCTCGCCGGGTAGGGAAGTGGCACTACTTGAGCCTTACTACTTCTCCCATTAGATTCTCCCCAAAACGTGGGGAAGGAAGGTGTGGTGTCTCCATGTCACAGGTGAGGAAAGCGGGTCCCAGAGCGACGGGATGACTTGGCCAAGATCACAGTGTAGCAGGGCGCAGAGCACCTGGCTCCGGAGCCCCCAAACAGACGAGATTTGGGCAGTACTCCGCTGACAAACTCCAAAGGCGGGGAGGGGATTGGTGGGGAAACAAGAAAGGAATTTATTTCAGGGAGGCCGACACCGGGAAGACCACAGACGGCTGGCCGCTCAAAACCTGCCTCCAAAGTGCTGAAAGTACTTCCAGGTTTACATAAGGAAAACGAGGGGCAGGGACGCGTGTGCGCTGGTGACTGCGCAGGTGGGAGCGCAGGTTAGGTGGATCGAAGTTTTGGGGTCAGTCATGGGCGGGGTCTTGCTGGCCCAGGGCAGTCCTTACTGCCTTGAATGGGTGGTTCGGTTCCCATCACGAGGTGCTTTGCCCCAGTAGAGAGAGAAACTGGAAAGGAGAGCACAATCAGTTGGGAAGTTTGAGGTCAGCCTGGAGGTGGTTGGAGTCCACTTTCAGCGCATGTCTTGGGTGGTGGAAGGAGGTCCTATTTGAACCCTATAGGTCCATCTCTGCTGCCTGGTCACCAAGGCTGCCTTCCTCGCATGAAAAAAAAGAGATCAGGGAGTGAGGGGGGTGGGGGGGATGGAGAAAGAAAGAGGCGCTGGGTCTGTGTGCATTTTTTTTTTTAATTTCTTTATTCGACAGAGATAGAGACAGCCAGCGAGAGAGGGAACACAAGCAGGGGGNGGATGGAGAAAGAAAGAGGCGCTGGGTCTGTGTGCATTTTCTGATTAGTATTTAGGCATTTCTTTCCAGAGCAGGAGGAACTTTCAGTGCCCAGTAAGCATTATGGTAATTTCTTCGTGGGGACAGTTAATTCTGGCATCTTACACAGCTCACAGCTTTTTTGCAGACACGCTCATTTATCTTTATGGGCTTTTATTATAAAAGGTATTTACATATTATACATATTTACAATTNACCATAACTCCGGGATCACGCCCTGAGCCGAAGGCAGACGCTTAACCGCTGTGCCACCCAGGCGCCCCCTGTGTGCATTTTCTGATTAGTATTTAGGCATTTCTTTCCAGAGCAGGAGGAACTTTCAGTGCCCCGTAAGCATTATGGTAATTTCTTCGTGGGGACAGTTAATTCTGGCATCTTACACAGCTCACAGCTTTTCTGCAAGACACGCTCATTTATCTTTATGGGCTTTTATTATAAAAGGTATTTACATATTATACATATTTACAATTCTTTCCCACCACCAAAACCAACAAAATTTCCACAAGCGTTGCTCATGAATTTCTTATGAACTAAAAGACACTGAAATATTCACTGTTCTCCCCTCTCACTTGTTTTAGGGTCTTTTTTTTGTTTTGTAATTTACCCTCTGATTAGTCTTCCCCAGGCTCATTTACACATCCATAGGCCTCATCATTTTTGCTGTTCTAAGGAGTCTTTATCACTTCAAATCATGAGCACGTGCTCCTGTCCTGCTCTCGTTTTAGCTAAATCTCCTAAAATGCTTTAGGGATTTTTTTTTTTCTGTTTCATTCCTTTTAAGGAATGCTTATTTCAAGAACATCACCTGCTGGGTGCCTGGCCCTGTGCAGAGCACAGGGCCCAGGAGGGTGGATTTGCTGAGTGCTTTTCCATCAGGGAGTGTGCAGGCTGGCCAAGGGCTAGCTACATGTTGGGGATAAAGGCCAGGCAGAGGACTTGGCTCCTTGGTGAGTTCCACTGCTGAATCAGCCCTGGGACTGGGGACAAGTCATGACCACCCTCACCGTCCTATTCCTTACCTGAAAAAAAAAATGAAGGAAAGGGTAGTGTTGTAGGCTGAATCACATCCCCATGCCAGTTCATATGTTGAAGTCATGACCCTAATTACAATTTGGGGGGCACAGTTTCGGGTAGCAGCCCAAATTGTGTCCCACAAGAGAACACGAGCTGATTTTCTAAAGACAAAAGGGAATGCTTGCATATGTCCTTTACAAAGAATTTTGATTGATGTTGGTGGCAGAAAGCAAATGTTGGCTAGCCATAGTTGGTTGCCAAGGCTATCACTAAGCAAAAGTCCCTCGCTGTAGCAAGCTGCAGGTGTTCATGCAGAGTCCTTGTCATATTTGTGGTTTGGCCCAGCGCAGAAGTTCCACCCAGTGAGGATATGCTTGAGGCCCACCTCCTTAACGGTCTTCTGGCTCCCTTTGTAAAACCCCTTGACAGAAGTGACTCCATTTTATTTCACCCTTCACCGGAATGAGGGTCTTAAACGAGGTAATTAAGTTAAAATGAGGTCATTAGGGTGGGTCTTAATCCAGTATGACCAGTGTCCTTCTAAGAAGAGGAGATTGGGACACAGACACAACACACACAGCGGGAAGACCACGTGAAGACACAGCGAGAAGATGGCCATCCGCAAGCCTAAGAGAGAGAGGCCTTGAGGAAACCCGCCCTGTCCACACCTTGACCTTGGACTGCCAGCCTCCAGAATTATAGTCCTAAAATAGCTGTCTGTTGCTGCAGCTCCCCAGGCCGCGATGCATTGTCATGGCGGCCGTAGCCGACTCATACAGGGAGGGATTCTCGTACCTGCTCTGCCAACCAGACAGGAGTGTGCGTGGCAGGGCAGGGACCGTGTGGAAAATGGTGTGCCGTAAAGCCACCGTGGAGTCTTATGCTTTTCCCTACTGTCTGCGACCTTCCAGATCACTGTGTGGACGTGGGTGGTTTTCACATGTGCAGGCTTCATTCCCCTTCTTCTAGGGCTAGCATCCCAGTTATTCGGGAAGGGACCTGTCTCCCGCTATTGGGGCGTGGATACCCAGAGGGCTGACCATGCTGCCCCCTTTCCAAAGATAGGGAGGTGACCCTGGCCTGCCTGTTGGCATAACCCATCCTCCTGACCACAGCAACTGGGTCTGGGGTGGTATGTGCCTCAGACTGGCCAGCTTCTGTCCTGGGACCTGTGCTGCCCTGAGACTGCAGATAAAATACAGAATTTGCACTTCAGATCAACAAGGAATAATTTTTTTAGTATAAATGTGTCCCCAGTATTTACAAAGACTGGTAACCCTAGCTGGGCTGTTAGAGAGGGGCTTTCTTTTATTGCTGATTATGTTGGGCTGATGGCACGTTTGCTGAGAAAGCCTTCCTGAGGGCGGATTCACATAGAAGAGTTTGAGCTCAGAGATAAAGAGGGAGGGCACCTGATGCCATCACTTCCAGAACCATCCACATCTGTCACTGGGAACTGCCTCTCCACCCTTCAGTTTTGTCAGCCAATGAAGTCCCGCTTTTACATATAAGCCTGTGTGAGTTGGGTTTTTGTCTCCCGTGACACCGAATGGTGACTTGTAAAGTCATGATTCAGTAATTAAGCTGATGCTTGAAATCCTGCTTGTCCAGATTTTGCAGAGATAGGGAAGAGAAGGCCTAGTCTGAAAAGTAATGAGAAACAAGTTTAAATGAATCCAGCCTCCCAGAGAGCTCTTCAGGAAGAGTCACTTCATCTTCCTTTTTAATTGCAATGTCACAGTGCTGCAGGGACGAGGCCATGCGGAGGAGAGCAGGGGCCCATCCTGCTGGCTTCTGCAGAAGGGGCTCCAAAGGCCTTCATCCTGCTGGGCTGGCCCCCAGCTGCCAGGTCAGTGAGAGCATCATGAGAGCAGCGAGTCACTGGTGTTGAGTGAGGGGGACTGGCCTGCACGCGGGGATCTGTCCTCTGACGATTTGCAGATAGAGGTGCTTGCTTGTTCTCTGCAAGTGGGATTATGAATTCAGTGCTAAGAGTTGGAGCAGAGACTGGCAAACTTGCAGACACAGCCAGCCTCCCAGGGCCATAGGATTGAGGGAGAGCTGATGAGTGCGCCAACAGGTCTCAGAGAAGAGCGTCAGCAGAGGGGGGTTGGCGCCTGTGGAAACCTGCAGAGTCAAGTCCATCTGGGAGGCTAGGGCAGGCCCAGGCCATCCTGGCACAGGCTGGAGAGGTGCTTTGCTCCCCTGGCCACGCACACTCACATTTCCTTGCCAGGGCTCCTTGTGGAGGCTGATGTGGACGGAGAGGCAGTTCATAAGCTCCGTTCCTCTCCTTGCTATGACTCCATAGCTCCAGGTCCAGGGAGCACGACCTTGCACCATGGCCCCGCTCTCCAGAGTGGAGAATGAGCTAATGTGTCAACACCCACTATCGGCTCCATTTCTAAGTGCGCTGTAATCCTGAGAGTGCTGTTCTCTTGCACAGCCTTGTTGACCTTGTAGCCGTCCCCATCATCAGTCCTGCCAGGGGTGGCCAGCCACTCTGGGGTGGGGTGGAGCGGGAGAGACAGAGTCTGCGGTGGGATCCTCATCAGACCGAACGATAATCACATAGGCAGGTGAGCCCAGCAGGGAATTGTGGGAAAGCGTGGTCGGCTGTGGGGACGTGTGCAACAAGGGGAATTGGGTTTTTTCCAAAGGCTTCGAGAAACTTCCTGCAGGTGGAACTTTGAACAGTACTCTGAAAGATGAAGGGCGAGTGCCAGTGGAGAAGGCGTGGGGGCAGTGCCTCACGCAGACAAAGGAGCGTGTCGGAAGGCCTGGAATCCAGAAGCTCAGCAGGGCCCCGTGTGAGTGCAGGGGTGAAGCTGGAAGGGTGCAGGTTAAGGAGGTTGGTTTTCTCTCAAGTGCAGTGAAGAGCCCCCGGAATACTGAGCCAGGGGTGGCATGGTGGGAGGTGTGCTTGGGCAGAGGCTGGGAGAGCCCATAGCAGGCACAGCGATTGGCTAGGACCCACTTGCCATAGACCAGGACAGATGTGACGCTGGCTGGGCTGGGAGGGTAGGCAGTGGCCACAGGGAGAAAGAAGCTCACGTGAGTGACACTGAGGACATAAAGCCAATGGGGCTACATGGAATAAAACATGAGAACCCACTCTCTGGGCTGCAGCCAGATTCCCTTGAGGGTCAGCAACTGGGAGTAGTTTATGTGGCGTCCTCACGTGGGGCCAAACGTCCTTTTCTCCGCTTCTCCGTACACTTTGCTCTTGTTGCTTTTAAAAGCACGGCTTAGTTTTGACCTTGCAGCCATCGTTCTGAGTGTGTGGGCACCGTTCTTGCCCCCGGACTATCCCATGAATCGTAGGAGGTAAGGACCATACCTCACTCATTTGTGTTTCTCTCCCGCGGTACCTGGCTTACTTGGATGCTGGTGGTGTCCAGCCATGAGTGGGGGTTACACCAACACGCTGTAAGAAAGTTGCTGAAGCTTGGGTTTGTTGGAGTGTGTGTGTGTGTGTGTGTGTGTGTGTGTGTGTGTGTGATAGTTAATATGCACTGAGCCTTTGGGGTTAGGCAATATTCTAAGCACTGCGTGTAGAGGAGCTCATTTCATGCCAACAAAAGATCAATCAGGTAAGTACTGTTATTATCCCCATTTAATGGATGAAGACACTGAGGCACGTACTAGCGCTTAAAAACAGTCCTTGAGAAAGACCCCAGCTTGTCTCACCTGTGCCTCAGAATGGGACTTCTCCAGGGGCATAGAGCGGCCTGTAGGCTTATGAAAGCAGAAAGGGAAGCAGGCCCAATGCTCTCTCTCCCACCAAGGAGCGGCTCCCACCCCATTAACTGGAGGGGGGGGCGGGGGCTTGAAGGATGGCCTGCGGACCCACCAGACCCTGAAGGGGCGATCCTTCCTGGCCTGCTTCGACGCCATTGTGCTTGCCTCTCAGCTCTTTTAAAGGCCAGAAAGATCGTTCCACCCAAACCCTTGACCTTTGGAGCCTGATTACGCGAAGCTGTACTTGGAGGTGGGAAAAGTGAAGGGACTTTGGGGCCCTCTTCTTGCTCATCCAGACCGATTTCGGACCAGGCTGTTAGGACGGTGGGTGTCCACAAGATGGCGGACTTCTGCCACCAATGGCCGCTCTGTGGGAGGAAGGAGGGAGGGAGGCCCGGGAGGGCTGGCAGTTTCCATTGGCTCCCCGGCCTGGCCTGGTTGTAGACTTTCTGGGTGGGTGCAGAGCTGGGCTCAGCCCAGGTGAAGAGGTGCAAACAGAACTTTGTACCAGGAAATACTGGCGTCCGAAGGGGAGTGTTGCGGGGAAGAGCCGAACCCCGCCGAGTGGTGGTGGAATTTCAGATTGTTTGCCACCCCGAGATTCTGGGCACATCAGATATGTTCAAGGGGAGCAATCACTTCTTCCAACGCCAGGGCAATCTGAAAGTAAATAATAATGATAGTAGCCATCAGGGATTGTGTATTCACGGTGAGCCGGGCTGCTGCCCTTGGAGGCCCTTCACACCCTACAGTCACCACCCAGTCTGCATTTCCAGATCTAAACTCTCCCTCCCATCCTACAAGCCCTGACCCTCCCAGCTCAGCCCCCCTCCCAGGTGACACCTTCACCCTGGATTCAGTCACTCTTTGGATTAGCTGTCTGGGGTTGCCTTAGCTAGTTATCACCAAACTGGTGACTTAAAACAACAGAAATGTGTTCTTTCAACATTCTGGAGACTGGGAGTCCAAAATCAAGGTGTGGGCAGGGACGCAGTACCTGCTGAAGGCTCTGGGGAGACTCCTTTCTTGCCTCTTTCAGCTTTGGGGGTGGGGGGAACTCCCTGTGGTCACATGATTCCCGTCTCTATCTGTCCCTTCGCAATGCCTTCTCTGGTCCCTGTCTTCATTCTTCTCTCTCTTATATGGAGACAGATGGACTGGATTATTGGATGTAGGGCCCCCCTGGGTAATCCGGGTGATCTCACCTGGAGATCTGCAAAGACCTTTTTTCTAAATAAGGTCACATTAACAGGTCCTGGGGGTTAGGACGGGGACAGATCTTTTTGGGGGCCACCATTCAATTCACTAACACTCACTGCAGAAACCTACAAGTTCTCCAGGACACCTCCAACTCCTCCCACCCTGTGAAAGTCCACCGCTGATGCTGGCAGACTTCTCTGCTTAGTGCCAACACCTAACCCAAGCCATCAGCATTTCTTCCCTCACCTCCTAACCGGTTTCCCTGTGCCTGCCCTGTTGTGGCCTGAACTGTGGCCCTGCCCCCCAACTTATATATCAAAGCTCTGACCCCCAGTGGTGATTGCTCTGGGAGATGGGGACTCTCATGAGATAAAGTTAAATGAGGTCACAAGGGTGGGGCCCTAATCTGATAGGACCGACGTCCTTATAAGAAGAGATACCAGAGAGATCTCTCTCTCATGGCAGGACGGTGGAAAACCACATAAGGACACAGTGACAAGCTGGCCATCTACAAGCCAGGAGGAGAGATTGCTCCGGAAAGCCACCCTGATGGCCCCTTGGTCTCGGACTTCCCGTCTACAGAAGTGTGAGAAAATACATTTCTGTGGCTGCAGCCACCGAGCCTGTGCCGCTTTGTTAATGGCCACTCAAGCAGATGTGTGCGCGTCGCGAGCCTCTTCCCACCCGGTCTCTGCAGTGCAGCCAGCGACCTGTGTCAGACAAATCCCAAACCTCGGCTTCAAATCAAGCCTCCCACTCTTCCTCCCTCCCTTCCCCAAATCGATCTGGGCACTGTTCTGAGCACTGGGGCTGTAACAGTGAACAAAGCAGACAGCTCCCACCTGACAGTCTTGTGTGAAGGATCCAGTCCAGCCTGCCCTCGCTGCCTATGGCTGTGAGCTTGGAACACTGACTACGAAACCCAGTCTGGCCAGCCTCCCCTTACCCCTGCTCCTCTGCCTTCTCCTCCACTTCCCATATCTGCCCGTGCTCTCCTCTGACACAGCCTTCCAGTTCTTCCAACACGTGCTGCTCCATCCCTCCAGAGAGCCTGGAGCTCTGTGGCTCCTTCTGCCTGGAAGGTTTCCCCTTTGCTTACTTAGTCCTGGCTTCTCTTTCTGTCCTTGAGAAACCCTGTCACAGGCTCTCAGCAGCTGCGGTGCTGGTAACAATGACAATTAAATCATTAACTGTGCAGCTAGCTGTCTGGTGTCTGTGTAACCCACCCGTCTGAAAGCCCCATGGAGACCTGCCTCGTTTTATTTCCCACAGCTTGCAGAGTCAGAGCAGAGCGGGCACCTGTTACTTAATTGTTACATGAAGGAGCAAAGGAAAGAATTAGCTACTCTCATTCTGATAAGCATCTCACATCCTTTAGCTGTTTTCATGCCCAGTGTTCAGATGGGAAAAGTAAGGCACAGCGTGGGTGGTGAGCTGACTGGCAAGAGGTCACCAGTTAGTAACGGTCGGCACTGAAATAGCAAATCCACAGCTTTGTGATGTCAGAGACACAGGTCCTAACAGCCATGACTCAGACCCAGTTTGCNGCACTGAAATAGCAAATCCACAGCTTTGTGATGTCAGAGACACAGGTCCTAACAGCCATGACTCAGACCCAGTTTGCTTTAAATGGTGAGAAAATTCTTAACAGAAATCAGAAGCATCCCAACTAGAAATTCATTAAAGAATCATTTCCTTTATCAAAATAATTATTGCAGTGAACAGGAGAATGAATAAACCGTCTGTGATATAGTCACATAATGGAATGCTACTAGGAAAAAAACAAGAAATGAACTGCTAATAACACGCTATTGCATTTGTGAATTGCAAAAGTGTTGTGCTGAGCCCAGGAAGCCAGGCACAGAAGAGCACGTGCTGGAGGATTCCATTTACGGGAAATTCTAGAATAGGCAAAATCATCTGTGGTGAAAAACATCATATCAGGGCGCCTGGGTAGCGCAGTCATTAAGCGGCTGCCTTCGGCTCAGGGCGTGATCCCGGCGTTCCGGGATCGAGTCCCACATGGGGCTCCTCCGCTGGGAGACTGCTTCTTCCTCTCCCACTCCCCTACTGTGTTCCCTCTCTTGCTGGCTGTCTCTCTGTCACATAAATAAATGAAATCTAAAAAAAAAAAACCCAAAAAACAAAAAAACCCCATCATATCAGCAGTTGCCTCTGGGGTGAGGGGGGGAAAGACATGAGGGAACTTTCTGGGGTGATGACAACGTTCTGTATCTTGATGGAGGTTTCAGTTACCCAGGTGTGTATNAAAAAAAAAAAAAAAAACCCAAAAAACAAAAAACCCCCATCATATCAGTGGTTGCCTCTGGGGTGAGGGGGGGAAAGACATGAGGGGACTTTCTGGGGTGATGACAACGTTCTGTATCTTAATGGAGGTTTCAGTTACCCAGGTGTGTATGTAATTGTTCAAACTCAGCATACGTAAGCGTGAGATTTGTTAATTTCTCTGTTTGTAAACTTTATCTCAAAAAGGGAAAGCCGTAAGAAAATATTAAACTCTAGTTAATGATACACACACCTAAGTGCTTACAGGTGAAGGGTCCTAACATCTGCATCTAACTTAAAAACTCATCAAAAAAGTGACATATTGGGGCGCTTGGGTGGCTCAGTGGGTTAAGTGTCTGCCTTTGGCTCAGGTCCTGATCCCGGGGTCTTGGGATCGAGCCCCAAATTGGGCTCCCTGCTCAGCAGGGAGTCTCCTTTTCCTTGTCCCTCTGACCCTCCTCCCTGCTCCCGCTCTTGCTCTCGCTTTCTCTCTCTCTCAAATGAATAATTAAAAATCTTAAAAAAACATAAGACGGATTGATGATGGACAGAGGGAGGAATAGATGGAAAGCAGAACAAAATGTTAAACGTAGACTCGAGGTGATGGGATATGGGTGTTCACGGCACAATGCTTTCAACTCTGCTCTCTCTCTTTGATGTTTTTCATCATAAAATATTGAAAAAATAAAGCAGCATAAGCTGAAAAATGCATTTCCAAAGTAGCTACTCTTCACTGTAATCAGTAAGAAGATCTAGAGACGAAGGAATCGAAATGTACTCACTGTTGTTTTGCACTAGTTTCAAGGGGATGAGGAGAAAGGAGGACCCAGAGAAGGCTCTGAGCACGTTGGAAGCAGGTGGGGCTAAGTCTGGGCAGGACCTGGCGGGCTTCTCTCTGGGCTGGAGGGGTTATAGCATTTGGGACTGGGCGGTAGACAGCAGCCACCTCCTCCCCCAGGCTTCAGAGGCAGCAGACTTGGCCCTCAAAACTTGCTCACCTGTGGGTCCAGTGAGACTCAATGACATTTTTCTTAAGAGCTAAGCTGAGAGAAAGCCTAGTAAGTTCCAGGAATACAAACAACACAAAGGAAACACCAGGCTTATGTTTCGAGCTGGATCAAGCTACCCTCTAGAAGGACCTCATCCTGACCCTGCCCACTTTGCCGAAAATTCAAGGCCACCTTCAGGCACCAGGGTGGCTCAGTCAGTTGGGCGTCTGCCTTCGGCTCGGGTCATGACCTCAGGGTCCTGGGATCGAGTCCCACATCGGGCTGTCTGCTCGGCAGTGAGTCTGCTTCTCCTTCTCCCTCTGTGATTTCTCTCACTTTCGCTCTCTCTCAAATAAATAAATAAAAATCTCAAAAAAAAAAAAAAAAGGCCACGTTCTTAGGGGCTGCAGGGGTGAGGCGCCTGGATGGCCAGGACAAGATAACTCTGACAGAGGAGTGACATCAGATGCATGCATCTGCTCCCCTGCCTGTCTCCACTGCTCACTGGTTATGTGGGCCTCACTGGGCCCTTTCTGGCCTCAGCTTCCCTATCTGTAAAATGGAGTCAGTAATGTTTAGCTGGCAGCCTACATGTTGGCTTACAGATCATGACTTTGTCAAGGTCAGCTACCACCTCCATTTATGTCCGTCTTGTCGGTTCCAAGGTGGAGTCTCAGTTTCCCATTGCTCTGTTTACCAGCGGCTCTTGACCTTGTTGATCCGGCCCCACTCCTTGACATACTCGCTTTTCCCAGCCACAGAGCCCAGCCTCCCCGGCCACTCTCCCACAGCCTCTTTTGCTGGCTTCTCATTTTCCCAGCACATGATGATCTGTGCCAGGGCTCAGTCTTCGGCCTCATTTTTTTAAAATAAAAATTGAGATAAAATTGATATATAGCGTTTTATTAGTTCCCAGTGTACACCATAATGATTCCATATTTGTTTATAATACTAGGTAACCACCACACTAAATCTCATTACCATCTGTCACCATACATTGGACCCCCTTCGCCCTTTTTGCCCACCTCCCAATCCCCTACCGCTCTGATACCCACCAGTCTGTTCTCTGTGTCTGTGAGTTTTGTTTTGTCTGTTGCTTGTTGTTTTTCAGATTCTATGCATGCATGAAATCATACAGTATTTGTCCTTCTCTCTCTGGCTTATTTCACTTAGCATAGTACCCTTGAGAGGAGTTTGTTCAAAGTCTGCCCTCCCTCCCTACCCGCAGCCATGCTTACAGGCAAAACTCACAGGGGTCTGCACTTGGCCCTAACTTTGTTTTTCCAGGTCCTGCTGCCCTATGTTTTCGGAAAGTAGAACCCCAACTACAAGCATCTTCTTCTGTAGCCTGACCACAACCTGCATCCTGGTGGAGAGCCCTGGATAGAGTCCCTTGAAAACCTGCCATACCTCCTGTTCTCCCCTACCAAGAATGGGACCCCCTTCCTGGCAAGCCCCTCCCCACGGATGCAGCTGCAACCCTCTCACATCCTTAAAAACCCCTTAAAAGGCCCAGCCTCACGGGAACTCAGGGCCAACATTTCTCCTAATGTCTGGCTCCTCTCCTCCCCTGGAGAGTGAATCAACTGTCCTGCTCGTTGGTCTACTCTCAGTGCAATTCTTTGCCACCTGTGTCTCCAGCCAACCTAACAACCCTCAAGGCCCATCTACGTTGTTCTAAATGGCAAGGTTGTCTTCTTTTTTACGGCTAAGTAGTATTCCACTGTGTATATATGTACCGAATCTTCTTTCCCATTCATCCATCAGTGGATACTCTAGGTTATTTCCATATGTCGGTTATCGTGAATAATGCTGCAGTGAACATAGGGGTGCAGATATCTCTTTGAATTAGTGTTTGTATTTCCTTTGGATGAATACCCAGAAGTGGAATAGTTGGATCATATGGTAGTTTATCCCTTAATCTTTTGGGAACGTCCATACTGTTTTCCACAGTGGTTGCACCAACTTACGTTCCCACCAACAGTGCACAAGGGCTCCCTTTTCGCCACATCCTCGTCAACACTTGTGATTTCTTGTCTTTTTGATGAAACTTCCAACAGGTGGGAGGCAATGCCTCATTGTGGTTTTCACTTGCATTTCCCTGATGATTCATGATGTTGAACATTTTTTCAGGTGCCTGTTGGCCATCTGTGTCTTCTTTGGAAAAAATGTCTATTTAGATCCTCTGCCCATTTTTCAATCAGATTGTTTGTGGGGGTTTGTGCTATTGAGCTGTTTGAGGTCTTTATGTGTTTTGGATATTAACCTCTTATTGGATGTATGATTGGCAAATAGTTTCTCCCATTCAGTAGGCTGCATTTTTGTTTCATTGATGGTTCCTTTCGCTACACAGAAGTTTTTTGGCTTGTTTATTTCTGCTTTTGTTACCTTTGCTTTTGGAGTCAAACCTAAAAGTTCAACGCCAAGACTGATGCCAGGGAGCTCGCTGCCTGTGTTTTCTTCTAGGAGTTTTACAGTTTCAGGTCTTACATTCAAGTCTTGAATCCATTTTGAGTAAATTTTTGTGTATGATATAAGATAGCGGATTCCTTTCATGTGTTTGCTTGTGGCTGTCCAGTTTCCCCAACACCATGTATTGAAGGGACCACCTTTCCCTGTTGTATATTCTTGGCTCCTTTGCTGCCAATTGACCATATATGTGTGGGTTTATTTCTGGGCTCTCTTTTCTGTTCCATCGATCTATGTGTCTGTTTTCATGCCAGTGCCATACTGTTTTGATTACTTCAGCTTTATAGAATAATTTGAAATCAGGGAGCATGATACCTTGCATGTGGCTCCTCATTCTCAAGGTTGTTTTGGCTCTTCCAGGTCTTCTGTGGTTCCCTACAAATTTTAAAATTATTGGTTCTATTTTTGTTGAAAATGCCCCTAGAATTTTGATAGGGATTGCATTGAATCTGTAGATTGCTTTGGGCAATATGGACATTTAAACAATATTAATTCTTCCAATCTGTGAGCAGGAAATATCTTTCCATTTATTTGTGTCTTTGTTAATTTCTTTCATCAGTGGTTTAGAGTTTTCAGTGTATAGGGTCTTTCCTCTCCTTGGCTAAATTTATTCCTAGGTATTTTATTCTTTTTGATGCAATTATAAATGGGCTTGTTTTCTTAATTTCTTTTTTCAATAGCTCATTATTAGTTTATAGAAATGCACCAGATTTCTGTATATTGGTTTTTTTGTATCCTGCAACATCACTAAATATGTTTATTAGTTCTAACAGGGTTTTCGTGTGTGTGTGTGTGTGTGTGTGTGTGTGTAGTGTTTAGGGTTCTCTGTATATAGTATCATGTGCATCATCTGCAAATAGTGGGTTTTCCTCCCCACCCCCATTTGGATGCCTTTTATTTATTTTTCTTGCCTAATTGCCATGGCTAGGACTTCTAACACTATGTTGAATAAAAGTGATGAGAGTGGGCACCCTTCTTTTGTTCTTGGTCTTAGAGGGAAAGCTTTCAGCTTGTCATCATTGAATCTGATGTTAGTTGTGGGTTTGTCGTATATGGCTTTTATTTCATGGAGGTACATTCCCTCTTACTAACTTGGTTGAGTGTTTTTATCATAAACGGTGTTGAATTGTGTCAAATGCTTTTTCTGTGTCTATTGAGATGATCATATGATTTTTTATCCCTTATTGTTTTAATGTGGTATATTCCATTGATTTGCAGATGTTGAACAATTTTGCAGCCCTGGAATAAATCCCACTTGATCATGGTGTTTGATCCTTTCGATGTATTGTTGAATTCAGTTTGCTAATATTTTGCTGAGGATTTTCACATCCATGTTCGTCAGGGATGTTAGCCTATAATTTTCTTTTCTTATGGTCTCCATATTTGGTTTTGGTATTGGGCTAATGCTGGCCTCAAAAAATGAGTTTAGAAGTGTTCTCTCATCTTTAATTTTTTTAAGAATAGTTTAAGAAGGATAAGTATTAAATCTTCTTTAAATGTTTGGTAGAATTCACCAGTAAAGATATCTGGTCTGGGACTTTTGCTTGTTGGGAGCTTTTGATTACTGATTGAATCTCTTTACTAGTAATTGGCCTATTCAGATCTTCTATTTCTTCATGATTCAGTCTTGGAAGAGTGCATGTTTCTAGGAGTTTATCCATTTGTTCTATGTTGTCCAGTCTGTTGGTATGTAATTGTTCATACTAGTCTCTTATGATCCTTCCTTCATATTTCTATGGTTTCAGTTGTAATTCCTCTTCTTACATTTCATTTTATTTATTTGAGCTTTCTCTCTTTTTTTCTTGGTGAATCTAGCTAAAAGTTTGTCAATTTTGTTTATTCTTTCAAAGAACCAGCTCTTAGTTTCATTGATCCTTTCTATTGTTTTCTCTAAGTCTCTATTTCATTTATTTTTGCTCTGATCTTTATGATTACTTTCCTTCTGCTAACTTTCGGCTTAGTTTGTTCTTCTTTTTCTAGCTCCTTTAGGTTTAAAGCTAGATTGAGTTTTTCTTGTTTCTGGAGGTAGGCCTGTATTGCTATGAATTTCCTTGTTAGAACTGCTCTTGCTGCATTCCATCAATTTTGGATTGTTTATTTCCATTTCCATCTGTCTCTAGGTATTTTCTTTAAATTTCCCTTTTGGTTTCCTTGTTGACTCATTGGTTTTTCAGTAGCATGTTGTTTAATCTCTACATATCTCTGATTTCTTCAGTTTTCTTGTAATTGACTTCTAGTTTTATACCATTGTGGTTGGAAAAGATGCTTGATATGATTTCAGTTTTCTTCAATTTATGGAGATTTGTTTCATGGCCTAACATGTGATTGATCCTGGGGAATGTTGCACGTGCACTTGAGAAGAATATATTTTCCTGCTTTTGGATGGCATGTTCTGTATGTAACTATTAAGTCCATCTAGTATAAGGTGTCATTTAAGGCTGGTGTTTCCCTGTTGATTTTTCTCTTTGGATGATCTATCCATTGATGTAAGTAGAGTATTAAAGCCCCCTACTATCATTGGATTGCTGTGGATTTCTCCCTTTAGGTCTGTTAATATTTGCTTTGTATATTTAGGTCCTCCTGTGTTGGATGCATAAATATTTATAACTAATCCTCTCATTGGATTGACCCTTTTATCATTATGTAATGCCCTTTTTTGTCTTTTATCGCAGTCGTTGTTTTAAAGTCTATTTTGTCTGACACAGGTATAGCTACATCGGCTTTGTTTACGTTTCCATTGCAGGGAATATCTTTTTCCATCCCTTAACTTTTGATCTATGTGCGTCCTTAGCTCTGAGATAAATCTTTTATAGGCAATATGTAGATGAGTCTTTTTTGTTTGTTTTGTTTTGTTTTTACTCAGTTCAGCCACTCTATGTCATTTGATTGGAGATTTTAGTCCATTTACATTTAAAGTAATTCTTTTCTGGGTGTTTTTGTAGTTCCTCTCTCTTCCTTTCTTCTTTTCTTCTTTTCTTCCTTTGTGGTTTGATGACTTTCTTTAGTGTTTATATTCCTTTCTTATCATCTTTTGTGTAGCTGCTATAGGTTTTTGCTTTGTGGTTTTTGCTTTTTTTTTTTTTTT
>NC_048234.1:4850151-4868015 GCF_002007445.2 Ailuropoda melanoleuca
TAAATCCCACTTGATCATGGTGTTTGATCCTTTCGATGTATTGTTGAATTCAGTTTGCTAATATTTTGCTGAGGATTTTCACATCCATGTTCGTCAGGGATGTTAGCCTATAATTTTCTTTTCTTATGGTCTCCATATTTGGTTTTGGTATTGGGCTAATGCTGGCCTCAAAAAATGAGTTTAGAAGTGTTCTCTCATCTTTAATTTTTTTAAGAATAGTTTAAGAAGGATAAGTATTAAATCTTCTTTAAATGTTTGGTAGAATTCACCAGTAAAGATATCTGGTCTGGGACTTTTGCTTGTTGGGAGCTTTTGATTACTGATTGAATCTCTTTACTAGTAATTGGCCTATTCAGATCTTCTATTTCTTCATGATTCAGTCTTGGAAGAGTGCATGTTTCTAGGAGTTTATCCATTTGTTCTATGTTGTCCAGTCTGTTGGTATGTAATTGTTCATACTAGTCTCTTATGATCCTTCCTTCATATTTCTATGGTTTCAGTTGTAATTCCTCTTCTTACATTTCATTTTATTTATTTGAGCTTTCTCTCTTTTTTTCTTGGTGAATCTAGCTAAAAGTTTGTCAATTTTGTTTATTCTTTCAAAGAACCAGCTCTTAGTTTCATTGATCCTTTCTATTGTTTTCTCTAAGTCTCTATTTCATTTATTTTTGCTCTGATCTTTATGATTACTTTCCTTCTGCTAACTTTCGGCTTAGTTTGTTCTTCTTTTTCTAGCTCCTTTAGGTTTAAAGCTAGATTGAGTTTTTCTTGTTTCTGGAGGTAGGCCTGTATTGCTATGAATTTCCTTGTTAGAACTGCTCTTGCTGCATTCCATCAATTTTGGATTGTTTATTTCCATTTCCATCTGTCTCTAGGTATTTTCTTTAAATTTCCCTTTTGGTTTCCTTGTTGACTCATTGGTTTTTCAGTAGCGTGTTGTTTAATCTCTACATATCTCTGATTTCTTCAGTTTTCTTGTAATTGACTTCTAGTTTTATACCATTGTGGTTGGAAAAGATGCTTGATATGATTTCAGTTTTCTTCAATTTATGGAGATTTGTTTCATGGCCTAACATGTGATTGATCCTGGGGAATGTTGCACGTGCACTTGAGAAGAATATATTTTCCTGCTTTTGGATGGCATGTTCTGTATGTAACTATTAAGTCCATCTAGTATAAGGTGTCATTTAAGGCTGGTGTTTCCCTGTTGATTTTTCTCTTTGGATGATCTATCCATTGATGTAAGTAGAGTATTAAAGCCCCCTACTATCATTGGATTGCTGTGAATTTCTCCCTTTAGGTCTGTTAATATTTGCTTTGTATATTTAGGTCCTCCTGTGTTGGATGCATAAATATTTATAACTAATCCTCTCATTGGATTGACCCTTTTATCATTATGTAATGCCCTTCTTTGTCTTTTATCGCAGTCGTTGTTTTAAAGTCTATTTTGTCTGACACAGGTATAGCTACATCGGCTTTGTTNTCCTCTCATTGGATTGACCCTTTTATCATTATGTAATGCCCTTTTTTGTCTTTTATCGCAGTCGTTGTTTTAAAGTCTATTTTGTCTGACACAGGTATAGCTACATCGGCTTTGTTTACGTTTCCATTGCAGGGAATATCTTTTTCCATCCCTTAACTTTTGATCTATGTGCGTCCTTAGATCTGAGATAAATCTTTTATAGGCAATATGTAGATGAGTCTTTTTTGTTTGTTTTGTTTTGTTTTTACTCAGTTCAGCCACTCTATGTCATTTGATTGGAGATTTTAGTCCATTTACATTTAAAGTAATTCTTTTCTGGGTGTTTTTGTAGTTCCTCTCTCTTCCTTTCTTCTTTTCTTCTTTTCTTCCTTTGTGGTTTGATGACTTTCTTTAGTGTTTATATTCCTTTCTTATCATCTTTTGTGTAGCTGCTATAGGTTTTTGCTTTGTGGTTTTTGCTTTTTTTTTTTTTTTACCATGATGTTCACATAGAGCAGCCTATATATATAGTTGATATTACATATTATTTATTCATAAAGTTGATATTATATATTATTTATTCATATGCTTTCTTAAGTTGATAGCAGCTTAAATTTGAATACATTGTAAAACCTCTACATTTTTACTTCCCCCCACACGTTTTATGTTTTTGATGTCATATTTTACATCTTTTTATTTTGCGTATCCCTAAACTAATTATTGTAGTTATAGTTAATTTTTACTACTTTATTCTTTCAACCTTTATTCTATCTTTATAAGCGGTTCATACCTTTACTATATATTCACCTTTACCAGTGACATTTTTACTTTAATATGTTTTCTTATTAATTTCTTCTTTTCTACTTAAAAAAAGTCTCTTTAATATTTCTTATAAGGTCAGTGTGGTAGTAATGAACTTCTTTAGCTTTTGCTTGTCTGAAAAACTCTTTATCTCTCCTTCAATTCTGAATGATAGTCTTAATGGTTAGAATATTCTTGGTTGAAGGTTTTTTCCTTTTTGCACTTTGACTATATCATGCCATTCTCTTCTGGCCTGCAAAGTTTCTACTGAAAAGTCAGCTGTTGGGGCGCCTGGGTGGCAGAGCGGTTGGGCGTCTGCCTTCACGCTCAGGGCGTGATCCCTGCGTTGTGGGACGGAGCCCCACATCAGGCTCTTCTGCTATGAGCCTGCTTCTTCCTCTCCCACTTCCCCTGCTTGTGTTCCCTCTCTCNATTCTTGGTTGAAAGTTTTTTCCTTTTTGCACTTTGACTATATCATGCCATTCTCTTCCTGCCTGCAAAGTTTCTACTGAAAAGTCAGCTGTTTTATGGTGATCCCTTTGTTTGTAACAAGTTTTTTTTTTTTCTCTTGCTGCTTTCAAGATTCTTTATCTTTAATTTTTGGTATTTTATTTATAATGTGTTTTGGTGTGGACCTCTTTTAGTTCATCTTATCTGGAACCCTCTTTGCTTCCTGGACCTGGATGTCTGTTCCCATCCCCAGACTTTCCTTCTACAGATTAGGGAAGTTTTCAGCCATTATTTCTTCAAGTAAATTTTCTGCTCCTTTCTCTCTCTTCCCCTATCATGTGAGTGTTATTCTGCTTGATGGTGTCCCATTGATCTCTTAAGATATCTTTACTTTTTTTTTTAAAGATTTTATTTATTTGTTAGAGAGAGAGAACAAGTCGGAGGGAGCAGCAGAGGGAGAGGGAGAAGCCAGCTGCCCACTGAGCAGAGAGCTCGATGTGTGACTTGATCCCAGGACCCTGAGACCATGACCTGAGCCAAAGGCAGTCACTTAACCAACTGAGCCACCCAGGGGCCCCAAGATAGCTTTACTTTTGAGAATTCTTTTTCTTTTTGCTGCTCTGTTTGGGTGAGCTCCACTGTGCTGTCTTCTAGGTTGCTGATTTGTTCTTTTGTTTCATCTTCTGTTGAACCCCTCTAGTGTATTTTTCATTTCAGTTATTATATTCTTTAGCTCTGTGATTTCTTTAGTACTTTCTTATATTTTCTGTCTCTTTCTTGAAGTTCTTACTGCGTGCATCCATCCTCTCCTGAGTTTAGTGAGCATCTTTCTATTACTTTGAATTCTTTATCAGACAGATTATTTATCTCTGTTTTATTAAGGGTTTGTGTTTTGGTTTCTCCCCCTCCCCCCCGAGATTTTATCTTGTTCTTTTGCTTGGAACATATTTTTTTGTTTTCTAATTTTGCTCGACTCTCTGTGTTTGTTTCTATGTATTATACAAAACAGCCGCCTCTCTCAGTCCTGAAGGAGTGGGCTTTGTGTAGGAGGGAAACTTATCTTTCAACTTTGCCCTAGCTCTTAGTTGTCTCTTGTATTTTACTATGGTCAAAGTAGTCTGACTTATTCTTGATAGGTTCCAGTAGGTTCCAGTTGTTGAGGGTGTGCCAAGTGTGTTCCAGATGGTGTGATCTCAGTTAGCACCTAGTTTCAGGCTGACTGGAAGCCAGGTCCTCAGGCAGCAGCTTTTAACACATGTAAGTATGCAGTCCTGTGGAACTAGAGATCTGGAGGTATCCCCTGGATGACAGTTGAAAGAATCAGGGCTTCAGAAAAGTATATAAGCTCTTTCCCGGGAGGTACCAGCAAGCTCTGGCAAGGCCACAGGACACTGTAAAAATGATATCTTTCTGCCTACATTCCCTGAGAGTGCCTTTGTAATCTCTATAAATTTTTTTAAATATTCTTTTTATTTATTTATGTGACAGAGAGACAGCCAGCGAGAGAGGGAACACAGCGGGGGAGTGGGAGAGGAAGAAGCAGGCTCCCAACAGAGGAGCCCGACGTGGGGCTCAATCCCGGAACGCGGGGATCACACCCTGAGCCGAAGGCAGACGCTTAACGACTGCGCTACCCAGGCACCCCGCCTTTGTAACCTCTAAATATGTGGCCAACCTGAAGCCTATCCACAAGTAAATGGGCCTTTTTCACAGTCAGAGTGGGTGTGTGTTTCAGCCTCTGTGCATGAGCGCCCTGAGTGTGCTCTAAACTGTCTTTCTGATTGTTACAGTCCCAGGGGGCCCAGGAACACCAGCCCCCTCTGGCCACCAGAGATAGGCGATCACTAGGTGTTTCCTGAGTGAACGCACTTTCCCAATAGCCTTAGCAGGGCTGTGGGAGAGTGTTGAGGGTGGGGCATGTCCACAGCTTTACTGATGCAAGGGGTGAGTGCTGGAGCAGTGCATGCTCTTGGCTTTAGTGAGGCCAGCAGAGAGCACCGGGGGCAGGGCACACCCATGGTAAAGCCAAATTCTTGATCTTTCCCCACCAACAACCCCTTCAAATCTTCATTTTGTAAGTGGCAACACCAATTCGCCCATTTGCTCAAGACAAACTCCTTGGACTCATCTTTGACCTATTTTTATCTTCTAGAGGCAATTCAGCAACAAATCTGTTGCTGCCACTTTTGAAATCTGTTCACAGTGGGGCCACTCTTCTCCACCCTTGTGGTTAGCACTGAAGTCTCTCACCCTGACTGTTCCATTTGCTACCTAAATGGCATCTTAGCTTCCACCGTTGTCCTCCTAAATTCTATTATCCCCATAGTAGCCAGAACTGTTCTAAAGAAAAAAAAAATCTAGACTCTCCATTGGTGCTAGAATAAAGTGCCCTGTCTGTATCCTTCCTACAAGGCCCATGACCTTGCTAATCTCATGTCCTACCTCTCTCCCCTCTGTTTGTTCTATACCACACCTGCTGACTTCCCAGCCATTTCTCCACCATACCAAGCATACAGTCACCTTTCCCAGTGGTATTTCTTCTACTTGGACTATTCTGTCTCTCTCTCTGTGGCCTGATGTCTCACTTTCTTTCTGTTACTCTCAGATGATACCCTATCTTGAAGACTGTAGTACTCTATCTGGCATAGTACCCCTCTTTACTTTCTACCCCTTTAGCCTGCTTTATTTTTCTCCTAAGCACTTCTCATTGCATAGCATTGTATATTTATGTGCTTTTTTTTTTTTAAGTAGACCCCATACCCAGCATGGTGCCCAACACAGGGCTTGAACCCACAACCCTGAGATCAAGACCTGAGCTGAGATTAAGAATCAAATGCCTAACCAACTGAGCCACCCAGCTGCCCCCTTACTTGCTCATTTTAAAATTCTCTTCCCACTTGAATGTGAGCCCCATGAAAAGATGAACTTTCTATAGTTTACCCATCACTGTATCCCCAACACCCCAAATAGAGCCTGGCTCACAGTAAGCTTGACCATAAAGATTTGTAGGATGGATGAACAAGTGAACAAACACCTAACTCAGTGCTAGCCTAGAAAATGCTTCCACAAAATGATTTTCATTACCATGATTATGGCCCTTTATGGAGAAAAAGGAGAGAATTAGTGGGGGAAGACCTGATTCTGGTCTCAAATGAGACCTGAGTGGAAAAAACCTTAATCCCTTGGGCACTTTCATCGTCGGTGTGAGTCAGAAGTTGCTTTATTGACCTGGGAGCTGGTGTGTCACATGACCCAGAAATTACTGCCACCCCCTTCCTGGTAAATCGTTTTGTTCTCCTACCTAACCCCCTTCCTCCTTTGGCTCCCTGTCCCTGTTTCTGCCTGGGGATCATTTCTTTGAAATGACCCTAACATACCATCACTCCATAATTACACGCCAGAGAATAGGGCTTTCTTGCGTCTGCAAGACGGTGCTATTGCACATTTCAACAGAGTCTGTTAAAAGGCATTTATCACCGATCTGCTGGGCATGCTCTGAAATTAGTTCAGCTTGGATGTTGGCCCTTCTTATCTCTGCAGACAAATAGATAACAGCCCTGCATACGACCTGCAGGAAGTGGGGCCTTTGATCTCTGTGGAGAAACCTGTTTTATAGCTCTTTTAAAAATTGAATTATGTTCTGTGTAAATGTGTTTTTAAGACATCACAGTCTATGGAAAGAAGCAGGATTCATTTATCAGAAAGGACATTTTAAGTTCTGCCATCAAACACTTTCTCGGTTGATAATGTAGTACTTGTGTTTGATAAAAGTCCAAATACCTGATAGCAGCAAGACAAAGGGGATATTGGGAAACACACACATACAGGGGGGCTAGGTAGGGCAAGGGGGAGGGAAGAAAGGAGGGAGGAAGGGGGAGAGGGAGAGAGTTAACCCTTCACATTTGAGAAGGAGTAATCCCAAAGGTTCAAGCCGATGACTGACATGGGTGGTACTATTGCTTCTGCACCCAGCTGGTGAGCTGAGAGCTAGGGGCAGAGTAAGCCTTGCTCTTTCCTTCCTTTATTTTCCTTTCTTTTGCTTCCAGCTGATCTGGGAAGAACATAATTTGCTAGAGAGGCTTTGGCAGCAGCTTGGGATGGGCAGAAAGTTGGGTCCCCTTGTGAGTTACAGGTGTTACCCTGAAATCTGAGAGGTGATGTGACTTGTCGGGTCACAGAGTGCATTGGGGGCAGAGCCCCCCTGGAAGCCTAGGTCCCAGATGCTTAGCTTCCCTCCCCCTGCCCACAAACACACACACTGGGTATTTTCAAACCATTCTCCCTGTTGGGGAGGAGGGAGGTAGTGATTCTCCAGGGACCACTGCAAAGGGGCCAGGGGCATGGAAGGGGATCAGGTGGCCGTGACTCTAGCTGCCCTGCCCCATCTTCAATCAGAGCAGCTCCACCCAGTTTTGTTTTCTATACTGTGGATCTGTGGAATATTTTAACTGAGAAAAGAGGTTTGAAACAACCGCAGAGTTAGGGTACGTTAGAAAGGGTAGTTTGTACTGAGAGACTGAAAACTAGAGGACTTCAGAACATGGGTTCTGGAACTGGGCTATGTGGGTTCAAATCCCAGCTCTACCTCCTACTAGTTGTATTTCCTTGTCTGTAAAAGGGCTGTATGAAAGCAGTAGGACCCTATAGCATATTAAACAAGTGGAAATACGTAAAGCACACAGAAAAGGCACATTCCATGGCAGACAGTCAATAAATGGTAGTTGTTTTTAACTCTGAGATGGGGAATCCATGTTAGATTAAGCAGCTGTTGCCAACTGCTTTTCAATCGGTAAGTCAGAATTCCCTTTAATGACTAGTTCTCCCAGCCTAACCACTTCATCCTTTAATATTGATGCTTGGTCAAATTAATGAAGACATTGGATTGAGTTAGCCCTGCTGGTTGGAAAAGAGACAAAACACTGGCTAGTTCAAGAAATAAGTAAAATGGATGGGGGTGGAGTGGTTATTTTAAGAACGGCACAGGCAAAAAGAGAAAATGGAAATCCCAGCATGGGGTCGGGGTGGGTTCTTGAACCTGGACTCCATCAGTATGGTCTGCTTCCCAGAGCCTGGAGGTAGAGCATGGGGCCGGGATCCACATCCACTTCAGGGTTGGGTTTCCTGTCCTTAACGTGGCTCAGCTACTACACTGTCCCTTCATTCTCCTGCCCCTGCTGGTTCACTCACTCAGCTGCTCTGTGTTTCTTCTCTGCGATATCGGTCTGTCCATCTCCTGACACCCCATGCCCAACTCTCCTTTTTTTTTTTTTTTTGCTCTCCTCCCATAGCTAATAGCAGCATCACCCCGATCAAATTCCTGAGAGAGCACGTCTGACTGGTCCAGTTCCTTTTGCTGTACGAGGCCACATCATATGTAGCTTGCCAGCCCAGGATTGGCTGTTTGTGGGTCACCTGACCCCCATTGTCCAATCAGCTTTGGCAGAGCTGGGATGTTGGGGGGTGTGGGGGGAGGGAGGATGGGAAGTCACCTGGAACCAAACCTGCAGGCATAGCCATCAGCAGGGCTGTGGGTGGGGCACTTGTCCTTAGACCATCTGCAGGGCAGGCCACCCGAGACTGACTTCCTTAATGCAGAATTGCCTTTATTGTTAAGGATAATGAAGTGGGAATGTCTGCAGTTCTTCTAGGGAGGGATTCCTGTTTGAATCTCTTGCTGCCTCTAATGGGAAACCTCATTACTTCACTTCAAGCCAAGTGCTCTGGAGGAAATCAATGGCCCTGAGTGCGAGTTTTGCAAACCCAGACATCTGATGGCTCAGTGAGACAGCACTCCAGTTTCTTTTCTGACATAAAGGAAACCAGTTACCCAAGACAAATCCCTGAGAAAACAGAATTCCCAAGTTTTTAAACCAGCTAAATTTTTTTCTATTTACTCTTGAATGCCTCCATTCAGATAGTATGGTAAAAGAATGAAATAAATGAACAAAAAGGTTTATTCAGCATACACAAAATTGCATAAATTAATTCCATAATTACCTTAAAGGTTCATCGTCACTTGGATGGCCTAATTTATTTCTCACCTGGTTGAAAACAGACAAAATCCCATATTTCCCAAGCTTCAGGTTTCTAGTGGGTATTTGTGTTTTCCTTTCTCTTCCCTTTCAAAACTGGGATTGTCCTTTGTCAAACTCATTTATTCTCTCTTCTTCCCCAGGGGACTTGGGTGAGATTGACCTTGTGCCCAGCTCTAGCCATCCCCTTGACCACATGCGTGAGTTCAGAGAAAGGCATGTGCCCTGACACAGGCTAACGGGAGTGATCCTCTCCCTCCAGAACATAAGCTACCGTTATTGGAAGTAACTTGCTTTCTTCTCCTGGACCATGTATTGTGAGGATGTGACATGTTGTCTAGGCAGAGTTTCTGGGCCACCAGGAGGAACCTAAAGATGACACTAACACCACACAAGACAGGAGAGAGAGACACAGTGACTGAGATTGATTAGGTCTTGGATGAGTTACTCAATCAAGTCTTATTTGAAGTTAGAATTATTTTCAAACAGCCAAGATTTTTTAGCTAAAATGTCCTTTTTTTGCTTTAGCCAGTTTTAATTGAGTGCTTAATTGGGTACTTTAATTGGGTTGTTTGCAACCCAGATAATCCTGACTGACACACCATTTCCCCAGCTAGCATTTATGGAGTGACTGCCATGTGCTAGGCTCTCTGCCCAGTAAGCACCAGTGAACCTGGTGGAGTTGGGTATACAGGGGAGCAAAATTTGCTACCCTAAAATGTATTTTTTTGGCATGCAGATTTTTTTAGGCCATTTTGAAGAAACAGAAGACTCAATAGGTTCCCCCCCCCTTAACTGCCTAAAAGAATTTGGGTATTGGGCACCTGGGTGGCTCAGTCGGCTAAGTATCTGCCTTCTGCTCAGGTCATGATCTCCGGGTCCTGGGATCTAGTCCCACATCTGGCTCCCTGCTCAGTGGGGAGCTTGCTTCTCTCTCTCTTTCTCTTTCTCTGTCCCTTGCCACTGCTTGTTCTCTCTCAAATAAATAAATAAAATCTTAAAAAAAAAAAAAAAGAATTTGGATAGAAGACCTGCTCAGGGAAGAAAGCTATTATCATAGAATACTTTAGTATAATATGAACCTAGGTATGGTAGACTGGGAGGAACCTAGCAAGGCCAGTGTGATCAAAATCCTATGTTCCAGTGTTTCTGGATGGCCCAGCAAACATTTGTTTACCAAATATTCACCTTTTCCATTATTCTGTGAATAGCTTTTCTTCCCTTTGTAGCCCCAGATCCCTACCCCGTGCTCCTTAGTCCAGAATGACATATGTACCTCATTTTGCCTGTCTTTGGAATCTCTCATGTTTACGTGGATTCCCTGTATGTACGTAAAAAAATTTTCTTTGATTAATCTGTTCTTAGGGCAATTTAATGCTTAGACCAACCAGAGGAATCATGAGGAGTAGAATAAAATTTTTTCCTCCCCAGTAGGTGCTAGCCACACTGCACCAAAAACTTATTGAAAAGGCAGATAGATTACATGAGCAGTTACAATAAAGTATGGCCATCCTATTGTTAAAAAACAGGGTGGGTGGTATGATTAGCCCTATTTTTTTTTAAATGGCATTTCAGATCTTTATGTGTGCCTATGCATGGAAAATATGTTAGAGATATGATCTTTGAGTACTGTGGTAATGCAATCTATTTCCTCCTTTACACTTTGCTTCCCCCCCCCTTCCCAACGAGCCTTAATTACTCTAATAATCAAGATGGGAAATGCTATTAACATCAAAATGCTAAGCGTGATAAGTGTTACACTGGGAGAGGTGCTGGATGCTGTTAGAGCACTTAGCAGGGACTTACCTTCAACAGCGGTATAACTGTGCAGGGAGCCCTAGAGAAGGCTCACAGAAGCTTTTTTGTGCAGAGACCCACCTGCCTCTGCCTATACAAGCTGACCCTCGGTAAGCTGGGCAGGAAAGCTAGCCTCCCGCCCCTTCCTCGGGCTGTCTGGAGCCTGGGTCCCCTGGACTGGCCAGGAAAGGCATTTCCCCAGCTCATTTTCCTGCATTGCCCAGTGGAGAGCTGGTTACTGGAAACACAAGACGCTTTCCTCTTAGGGCTCCAGAGGCTGAACATTAAGAAACCATTGCAAATAGAGTAATTGCTCAGAATGAGCATTAGTGTCCTATTAAAAAGAGGCAGCTGGTGGTGGCTGTAACCTCTGATTGAGCAGTGTTTCCTGAGAACCACGTTAATGCGATTGGAGCTAATTCCTTCCTTGCTGCCTGGGGGCTGAGTCCAGGCTCCTGGCTCTCAGTCCCTGCAGACGCCCGAGAATCCTTCACTCTGTTTCCCGGCAGGGGTGTCCTGGAGGCCCAGGCCAGGCAGCGAGCGGACAGCAAGCACTCAGCCAACTATTGTTGATTACCCACTCCTGTGCTTGACATTGGACTAAGGGCTGAGGGGTGGGTGTGGGGGAGGGGAGGGGACGGATGCTTACTGGGTCTCAGTAAGTGTCTTTGAGGCATTTGGCATTTGTCTAAAAATCCGGGACAACCATGTTAAGAAATGAAAGATTTGAAGAAGAGTACAATGCCGAACATATGTGTGCCTCATCAGTCTGTCCGTTCTGGGTGCTGGGGTTACACCGTAAGTAAGATGGCTGCTGAGTGCAGGGTGCCCCGAGAGAGTGTAAGGGGAGTGGGGTGGCAACTGACCCAGCCTGGGGGGGTGGTTCCGGAAAGGGTTCCTGGGCAAGAGGAGATCCTAAAAATGAGCAGGAATTAACAAAGAGAAGGAAGAGCCTTGTGGGCAGGGGGAAGAATGGTGCTGTTGGAGAAGCAGTGAGGCTGGACACAGAGAGAAAGTGGACAGGTGGTGCCGGACAGAGCAGGCCCGTCTCCCTGCCTGCAACAGTGGCATTCTCTGCTCCCCTCGGGGACTTCACACCAAGGAACAAATGCCACCAAATGTCTCCCAGCGTCTCTGAGCTTGTAGCTTTGCCATCATCCTCTTGCCTCACCAGATGGGCTGGAGTGCCCATCTCTCTCTCTCCCCTCTTTGGGGAGGGATCGGCAGCTATCTCTCTTTCCAGGACAACCTGGGCACCTCACTTTCCTGGATCCACAACCTGACTGGGCCTGGGAGAGAGCCCTCAGTGAGTGCAGGTGATGGTCCAGGTGAGGCCTCATCGGGTCCCGCCACAAAGCCCTGGAGTGGGGAGCAGGGATGGGCCGCGGAGCCCTGGAGAGCATAGCTCCCCTCCCTTAGGTATTCCCGGAGATGGTTCCTTAGCAACAGCATGGGCACAGGCAGCCCTGGGGGAGCGCGGGCTGTGCACAAAGGGCGGAGGAAACAAAGGGTCCTGCCACGCTCACTGTGGGGCACTGTGTGTTTGCTCCTGGGTTCCCTGGCCCCACTGTGGGCCCTCCGCACTGGGGGACAGCAGCTGGCTTCTGCCCTTCCCACTGGGGCCGTTACCCAGAGCTTCGGGCTACAGAGGCCCAAGGAAGGAGCCCGGGGAGATGTCCTGGGTTTGTCCTCACAGGAAGATTTACTACAAGAGGATTTAAATCCATTCGTTCACTCCCTCACTCAGTAGATATATTTGGTGCCTCTGCTGTGTATGCTTATCAAGCCACGAATAGTCGACTGTCTCTGGAAATACACGGGTCTCATGTGCTACGCTGCATTGTGGAGTTTAAAACCCACATCTTGACCTCCAGGTTTTGTTTAATCTGGTTGGTAAACCCTACACTTACAGGAAAGCTAGAGAACAATCCTAATATCCCCTAAAACAGGAGCACGCAGGAGGGATGACCAGGTAGCCTGGGATGCAGGTGGCTGGGGCGGAGGGGCAGTCTGGACCGCGTCCACGAGTGTGGGGGACTTGGCATCCGTACAGTCCCGTGCAGGACAATGTCCCACTTTACCGATGGAGAGAGCGACGCTCAGAGAGGTAAACGAATGTGCCCAAGTACATTTCTGCTGTGACAAGTCAAGGATTTGTCCCCCTTTTCTATCAGCCCGACTGGCTGCCTGCAGACACTCCCAGACCCCCGGCCTCTGAGTTGCTGACCTCAGGGTCTCCTCAAATACCTCCTCTCTCCTCCACTTTTCCAGATATGTGCTCTCCTGAGCACCAAGTCTGTAGCTGGGACCTGAACTTGGGACTGGCCTCACTGTGGGGGCCGTCCAATGTGCTGTTTCCCCGATGGCTGCACTCCGAGACCCACCTAAGGGACAGACTGGTTTGTGGCTGGTTTGTGGCTGGGTGCAGCCGGGTGAGGGAGTGTGAGGGTGTGTGAGGGTGTGTGGGTCCCCTTGGTTAAAATAATCCTGGGGTGATCGGTTTGGGAACACCAATCGGTCGCCTCCTTTCCGATGGTTCATCCCTCTATGTCAGGTGCCCCAGGAGATGTGCGTCTTTTCCTGAGGGGCTGGCCGGTGAGGCTGCTTTGGAGGCAGCTGCTGCTCCCCCTTTCTACACGTTTCTCCCACGAACTCAAAGCCACCCATTAAAGCAGCCATGCACTGCTTTCGTGGTTTCCTTCCCCCAAAGAGTAAATGACATTTGCCCTGTCTGCTCTTAACGATGCGTCTGATAGACCCTCCTTTCTGGCTCATTTGGGCCCCAGTGAGGGGGGTGGATGGTACTGACGTGGTGCAGGCAATGGGGTGTGGGGGCTCTGGCAGCCGGAAGCGCACACATTCCCCACCTGCTTGGGCTGGGCAGCCAGGAGATCGATCCTTCAGAGGCCAGAGAAGGGGCTTTGAAGAGGTGTGAACAGCGGTGAAGCCTGTCTTTCTTAACCATTGAGCAAACACATTTTAAGTAAATCACAAAGATGAAAATCTCTGGTTCGCTCTTGAAATCCAGCAGAAAGTATGGCAGGAAGGAAAATTTAGCCGGGGAGAATATCTAAGGACTAAGGACGGCACAGTTTAGAGGATGATCAGGGGCAGAAGGGGTCGGGGACAAGTACAGGAGCGTTGTCTTTGCGTCCCTGTCCCTGGCCACGTCTCTGGCAGAGAAAAGACTTCAAGAGGAATTCTCACCTCCCAGCGTTGGGCCTCTCTGAAACTTGTAACAGTTGCTTGCCTCAGTTGGCTGAGCCTCTTCTAACAGGAGAAAGAAGGAGTGAGATGGGGAGGGCGTGGGGATGCCGCCGAACGCAGCAGGGTACTGAAGGCATTCCGGTTGCTGACATGAATGGGTGCCCATCAGCTCTTGAACCACAGGAGCCTGTGGGGAAAGCCAGGCTCTGTGTCCCCTCCTGATTTCTAGTCACTTCCATGCGCCCAGCCGAGGGCATGGGCTCCTTCCTGAGCACTCGGAGTCTCAGCTTTGCCATGTCCTTGCTGCGTGACCTTGGGTAAGTTCCCTAACCCCTCTGGGCTGCAGTTTGCCCATCCATGAAACAGAGGCGATCATCCACGCTACGTTACAGGATTGCTGTGAGGAGTAAATAAGATGGTACGAGATGCCTTTCTTCCCACTAAATGAGGGACGTGTGTCCAGGTCCAGGCTTCAGGGAGAGTCAAGGGCACAGGGAGGGAGTGGATGCGGAGCCCCGTTTTGTGGGTGGGAAGGACTCCCGAATGGCCATCCGGAATGGCCATCCCTCTCTAGGCCTGGCTGTTCACTCCCTGGCTGGAGGTGAGCCCAGTTCCTCTTATTCCTTCCTGTCTTCTCCTTGCAGTGTCCTTAGGCCCCCAGCAGATGGGCAGTGGGGCCCAGTCCCATCACCTACGAGCTCTGTGACTCTGTGCAAGCCTCCTGTCCTCGCTGAGCCTTGATGGTTTCATCTGTAACCCAGTGTTGGCGGGTGGGGGAGCCACAAAGCAGTGGCTGGAATTGCCTCCGGTGAGAGCTTCCCACCTCCTTCCTGTCACAGCCCTAACTCAGGTGCTCTGAGCCCCAGCTGTCTGGTGGCATCTCCTGAGAGCTGTAAACATCCAGTGGGCTCTGCGGGCCTCTCCTACCCCTTTCTGATCCTCGATCTTGAATGCAACCTGGGCACCAGTATTTTTGAAAAGCCCCCCAGGTGACCCTTGGGTCCCCCCTGGGCTGAGAACCACCGCAGGCTGCTGGGCCAGCCACAATACCCCTGTTATAGCCGTGGTTGCCTGTCCAGCTTCACGATGCCCTCCTGTGCCCCCCACCTGCTAGCAATGTGCTGGGTGGCTGAGGGGCTGGCAGTGTCTCAGAGGGAAGGCACCCTCTGGGCCTCTGCCTTGACACCCCCTCCTGCCCCTCCTGCTACAGCCCATCTCTTCCTCTGAGTCTCTCCTGAAGGGTTAGCACCCTCGGGCACTCCCCACTTCCACTGGCTCCCATCCCTGCACTCTGGAACCCCGCCTCCCCCACCCCAGTCTGCTCTGCTCCCAGCTCCGCCCACCTGGGCCTGCCCTTCCTCACCTCTTCTCCAGGGCCTCCTGTTCCCTTTCCCCCAGCGGCTGTCCGGTCTCTGCACACAGCCCGATTACCTGGAAGGCTTGTTTGTGTTTCTTTCCAGCTTTACTTGGTGCACAATTGGCAATTAAAAACTGTACATACTTAAGGCGTACCACTTGATGATTTGATATACTTCTCCATTGTGAAATAATCATCACAGGAGAGCCGATTAGCATATTATCCATCACCTCACAAAGCTACCATTATCCCCCCTTTTCCTTTTTTGGTGGTGAGGACACTTCAGATCTACCCTTACTACTTAACAAACTTCAAGTAGACGTACAGTATTGTTAACTATAGTCATGTTATCGTACCTTAACGCTCCAGAATTTATAAGGGATTAATACACAAAATGTGTAAGGAACTCATACAGTTTGATAGGGAAAAAAAAAACCCAACAAAAACCCAAATAATTTAATTTAAAAGCAGGGCAAAGGACCTGCATAGACCTTTCCCTGAAGACACAAAGGGCAACAGGTCCAAGAACAGATGCTTGACATCGCTCACCATCAGGTGAGACAGCACCTCACACCTGTTCGGCCGGCGCCTATCAGGAAGAGGAAAGCCACATGTTGGTGACCACGCGGAGAAAATGGAGTGGGTATTAAAATACAGACGTTGGGCCCCATCCCTACTTGCTGATTCAGTAGGAAGAGGGGAGGGGCTGAAAGTGTGCAAATCGAACAGCTCCCCAGCTGATACTGGCCACGCTTTGAAACCCCCTGCTTCAGAGCACAGTTTCTCAGGCTGGGGCACCATGGAGATTGGAGGCTGGATGAGGCTTTGTGGTTGCGGGGGACGGGAGGCCATCCTGTGTGTTGCAGGAGCGGCCTCACTGGCCTCCATCCACCCAATGTTTCCAGGCGTTGCCCCTCGTCCCCTGGGGACACAGTCACCCTGGGTGAGAACCACTGCTCTAGACTCTGCCCTGGGGGTGGGAGGGGTTGGGGGGGATTCTGCGGGAGTTTTGGCAGGTTTACTTCTCCCTACTTTGCTCCCTGTTTTTATAACTAAGGCCTTCCTGGAACGCAGCCCAGCCCGTTCACCGGCCTGTTGCACGCTTCTTTCTTGCTCTAATAGCAAAGTTGAGTAGCTGTGACGTAGGCCGTCTGGTTTTGCAAAGTCTGAAACGTTTACTAGCTGGCCCTTAGCAGGAAATGTTTGCCAACCCCTGTCCGGCCTTTGCAGGGGTCTGGTGGATTGGCTGAGGTAGAAAGACCCGGGCCTGGGCCTTCCCCTCGGCCCGCGCTGCCAGATGTTAAAGAGGAAGGGTGGGGGGAAGGTGAAGGGGGCTTCTGCGCACAGACGGCCTGCCCTCCAGGAAAGCTGGAGAAGGGAGTCCCTGCTCCGAGCTCCCGCTCTGGGGTGTTTCCTGCAGCGGCCGGGCAAGCTGAGGGCCGGGCTGGGGATTTTCCACCGCTGCCTGCTTCGTGACCAGACCCGGCTTCTGCTTATCTCCCGGGTAAACAAGAGCTCTGCATGCAGCCCCAAGGGAAGGAACCAAGGCAGCAGATTCTGGGGGCGACAGGCCACGCGGGGCCATGTGCACACAGCCTTCAGGTCTGACGCTTCAGTGGGAAGAGAGACCCTGGGGCCACTTGGCAGGAATAAGGATCCCTTATTCATTCATTCTCTTGACATTCGTGGAGCCTGCTGAGGGCGAAGCACCATATGGAGGACACGGTGCCGATACTGTGCTTGCCCTCTCGAGTCCGACAGCTTCTGGGGAGACAGTCACGCAAAGATGATTACCCTGGGGAAGCCCAGGGACGTAGTTGGGAACACAGAGGAGGCAACTAGCATAGCCCTGGGGTGGGGCCGGAGAGGACTCTGAGAATAGACACCCAGTGCCTACTTCAGAGCCTTGACTCCACCTGGCGACGGAGCTGGCCAGCAAAGTTGCAGCTTCTGTCCCTATGCTTGGCCACTGTCCTCCCCCTTTCTCCTGCCCATCACGAATGTGCTCTCATCTGGAAAGGGTGGTGGTGCACAGCGCGGGTTGCAGCTGGTGTTCTGGTTGATTGCTCTGAGGGTGGGAGGTTCAGGACCATTAGGCATATTCCTCCATGAGTTCTTTACTGCTACCCTAGCCCTGAGCCGCGCCCCAGGTTCTCAGCAGGAGAGGTGGAGAAAGGAGGGGCATCCTAGCACCAGTGGAGGTGGGGGCCCTCAGGGAGATGACATTCCTTACATCTGTCCAGCACTTCACAGTTTGTAACACCTTTGAAACTGCAGCACAATAATCCCACGGGCACAGTGATGTCCGCAGAGTGGATGCTGTTTCAGTCGGAGCTCCTTGGTGGTAAGCAACAGAAGATGGCTTTGGCTAACTGAACCGAAAAGGATAGGTACAGGGAAGCTCACTGATTTAGCAGAAAACCGAAGGACCAGCTCTCTGGAAGGAATGCGGCTCTGTCCAGGGAGACCCTACAGAATGGATGGTCCTGCGTGCCTCTGCCCATGGCTCCAATCCCAGAGACAGTATCTGATGGCTTAGCTTAGGGCAGGTGGCCCATGTCTCAGGCTAACCCCCATGAGGTTCCACAGGCCTCCCTGATCACAGTGTCCAGCCCTCGGCTCATTTTCTTTTTTTTTTTTTTAAGATTTTATTTATTTATCTGACAGAGATAGAGACAGCCAGTGAGAGAGGGAACACAAGCAGGGGGAGTGGGAGAGGAAGAAGCAGGCTCATAGCGGAGGAGCCCGATGTGGGGCT